>NW_005187413.1:6072253-6084872 GCF_000239375.1 Pundamilia nyererei
CTTAAAAAATAATCGCATATCGCATCGCAATCGCAATATTGGGGCAAAAAATCGCAATTAGATTATTTTCCATAATCGTTCAGCCCTAGTTTGAATCTAAAACATCATAGCTGTGACGCAATGATAACACAGTATTTGTGCTTTCTGATATTATACTACCATACACCATACACACTTTTCATAGCTACCTTGTTTTTTCCAATGGACCTCACATGACTCAGACACTGGTAAGAAATAAAACTGGACAATCAGGAAATACAACTATTTTCTCTGGCTGTTACCAGCTACCAGAACGCTTAAAACCAATCCTTATAAAACACCCAGCATTAAAGCGATACAACAAAATTATGTCTGCTCAGATACAGATTGTTAGCAGCTGTAAATCATATATTGACTATACTATGACTATTACATTTAAAAGAACTGTTCGTAAGTGTTTTACAATAAGTTATAATAAATGGTGGATTTTTAGACGTTTATACTGGAGATTGTCCGAACCAACACATTCCAAGCAAAAAGCTAACTTAATCTAAACACACTTCAACCAAATTTCAGTATTATCTTAGGTTATTCACAGCTTGTGTATAAATATGTTTTGTTCGTTAGGAAATGGGAGCACCTAGAGAAAACCCATACAGATACAAGACGAACATGGAAATTTGCAACTGGATTTACCTGGGTCTGTTCTTGGACTGTTTGAGGCATTCCTGGAAGCAGTCCTTTTCATTCCAAAAGTTTATAATCTTCTCCTCTTCAGAGGGAAAGTTAATGTTTTCAGGAACCCGCTCCACCATTGCGTCTGTGAGGACAAACAAAACTCAAATGTTACACTCACAGAACAGGAATTATAGTTTGTACTTCCTGCCAAGATCATCACATGCACAATTTTTTTTAATGCATTAACAAACTAGAACTCTAAAGGATCACCTATTAAAATATCCCTAGTTATGCCTATTTTATAAAAGTGAATAATTAAATCTCACTTTCAAGGTAAAAACTTTTAGACTCCATGACGCAAAAGTTTCTGATCAAATAACTAAACCGAGCCAACGCCTAACGAAACTACCTGTAAGCATATTTTCTAAATGAATGCCTTTCACGCTCCTCTGATAAAGGTTCTTAACTAAAAATAAAACTAAAATCTAAAGCTGCATGCGAAAAAAAATAGTTAACAAAAATAATAACACAAAACTACAGTAGTTTTAGTATTTGTTAGATTAGTAAAAAAAAAAAAAATAATAATAATCACAATTTGCCTGATGAGTCATGTTTATTGAGACTTTGGAGGTATGCAACACTGTGAGTTAACTTCTCTCACAGACTTCTGTATTTTATTGTAACACTGTACTGACTTCCCTAACTAAAAGGACTAAAACCGAGCACATTTTCAAAAAATAACCTGAAACTGGCAAAACCAATTTGTAAACTAAATGCAAAACCTAAAAAATTATAATAACTCTGACTCTCATTCTTTGATGTGCCAAAAACCTGTCAGAGCTCAATACTTTCTTAGCAAAACATGCTGTCCCTTTTTTTTTAGGAATCATGTTTAACCCTGAAGTCAAACCTAGATATATGTTATTTCTACCTCCGACATATAATCACTCTAAATTTGACCAAAGTGATAATTAAATCTGATAAATCAATTTTCCACAGCAGTCAGTTCGCATCCGAGAAATGACGCCTCCTTGTTGTTAGCTGGAAGGTTAAGCTAGTAAGTCGGCGCTTCAGTTAGTTAGCTTGTAGCTGAAGGAAACGCAAAGTTTATTAAAAATTACGTTCAGTCGCTCACTCACACTGACAGCCGTACAGCGCAGTGTTGCTGCGACCAAACCTTCATATTAAGGCCATTACTAAGTTTGAATGCAGGTACTCACATGCTGTCCGAACCCGGCTGACAAGACACGAGAAATGATGCAAGCTGGAGTCAGAGCGTGAGCGGAAGTGACGACTAATGGACGGCAAACAACGATGTTGCATGAAAATAAAAATAAAACGCTAAATTACATAGACAAGAACAACAAAACAAAAACAAAACTCCACAAAAACATCTCCTAATCTTATCTTCAAATTCAGTGATTTGTTTTTTAAATAATGAAATTCGTGTTTTTAAAAAACACTATTAATCTACTTGTTTTACTAACTAACTTTTACTCCGACTACATTATATTTTGTTCCCACTTTGGTTCTTTCTTTTTATATTTTATTCTGATCATTCCTATGACTATATGCCATCTACTAAAGGTTTAAAAATCGACCACAAGTTTTAAACTTTTTTTTTCAATTAAAAAAAATTTTAAACATTTTGACTACCCTATATTTTCAGTAAATTTACTTCCTAAGATACAAACACTATACACTATATGTTCAGCCTCTACGCATTTTTTTTTGGGGGGGGGGGGGGTATTTGCTCTAGTTGACTCCACCTCTACAGGTTTTTTTGTGGAATAACAATTCTCTGCCATGCATAGGTCACAAAAGATGTGAAAAAGCTATAAGTCATCAGATCTCAGCCCCACTGTATGGGCGGTTTGGGTCTAATATGAAAGAAAAGAAAGAAAGAAGAAAGTGTACTTTATTGATCCCCGTGGGGAAATTCCTCTCTGCATTTAACCCATTCACTCAGTGAAGCAGTGGGCAGCCATATGTTAAAGACTGACAACATCATCAAAACACGAAATGAGTAAATATCATTGTCAAGACAGGTGAAGCTTTTCTGGCAGCAAGGTCCATCACTTCACTTCCTGGTGTTGAATTGCTTTAGTTATTACCCATGTGATAACACCTGTGCAATGATTTTGTGTTCACATGGTAATATCACACTTTCATGACTTCCATTCATGGTGTTTCAAATCTTTGCACGGGATTAAGGAAAGGGGAAAAAAGATGCTAGAAGTCAACTTGATTTATTCAACCCCCTTCCTTATTAGAATATTTCTGTCACAGCTTGTTAGTGATTTTAGAAATCTAGAGAAAGTTCTTATTTCTATTGAGGTTGTGCAATCAAACTTCATCTATCCTGATTAAAACCATCCCCCCCAAATCTTTGCAATATTTCAAACTCAACCATTATCCAGTTTTCTACATACTTTCAGTTTAGATGAACAAACTAGAGACACATTAGAAAGAAATAAACCCTTAATAACCAGTAACATAATTTATTCTATAAAACCAGAGAGAAGCAGGAACCTCAATAAAGAACAATCAGATGTTGGTGTGTTAACAAAGCATAGCTTTATTTCGATGATGGTAACACAAAATGGACTCTGACAGACATGAGGTGATGGGCTAGCTGCTTATTTCTCCATAGCGGCCTTCCGTGCTGCCTTCAAGCCCTTCTTGTTGTGCTTCTTAGCAAAGCGCATATTCCTCAGGAACTTGGGGTCCACCTGCAACAAAGTAAACAAGCAGTTAGCAGGTTCACTGAACTGAAAGTTCAGAAAGTTTTCTTCGAAGTAAAATAATAAACTTTAATAACACAATGCAAAAATAATTATTTCATTTTAACAGGTTAGCGAGAGCTTTGGGCAGACAGAGTAATGTTAGCAGCTTTGTATCATGTATTAAAACAGTGCTAACCTAAATGAAACTTTGATAAACCTAAACCTTACCTAATCCAACAATCCAAAATGACCAAGGACCTCTCTGTTACTCTGCACATTCACACACACACTTCAATAACCAGATTATAATAATAACCAGGAGGTCTTTCAGCAGTGATCCAATTTCTTTAATGTTAAAAAAAAAAAAAAAAAAAGTAAATAAATATGACAATTAACTGGCCTATCTATATAATTTCAAACCAACCTGCCTGTCATGTCACTGTGTTTATGCCTGATTGGGAGCAGGTCTCTGAATTAATCATCAATCCAGAACGCAACCATTTTAAGGAATTAATAAATTAGCTTGGGTGGGCGGTAGCTAAATAATTGATGAATGCACATTCTGATGATTCGAGCCCACAGCTATAGCAAAGGTGTGTCTTTACGTTGCTAATACTTGCAACAATTCAATTCAATATGTTTGTTTTACTTGGATTTCCAAAAATCAGAACAATAGTCACCTGAAGGTGCTTTATATTGCAAGGTAAAGGCCCTACTGTCCCAACAAACACCCTATGAGCAAGCACTGGGCAAAAGTGCTAAAGAAAAACTTCCTTTCAACAGGAAGAAACCTCAAGGAGACTAGGTAGGGCCTGTCTTAGAGCATGAACCACTTGTCACCCTCCGGAGATGATTTGTTACCAAAGGGAATTACTTCAACAACTTGAAAATAAATACATTAATAACTTTAATTAATTAATACATAGAAAAAAGCTTGCTTCACAGTTTCGGTCCTTTTGATCGGTATTTGCTACTTCATGCAAAAGCACTATTGAATCAAATCAAGCTACGCCAACTGCTGCTGATCTGCGATCCAAATGTAAATAAATACCTCAACTCTAGGAAGAACAAATGATGGATGTAAATAGTTACAATTGTGATTACATTTCAGAAAAACAGGGCTTTAAACTACTCTTTAAAAAGCTTGACCAGATGTACAACACCTGATGAGTTACCATTTGTTAAACAGCTATTTTATAATTTCACAGGAAAATGTCAGGGAAAACACTGCCTGGGCTACTTTTGTCCACACATTGAACTTATGTCACTGCATATAATGCTATCAATACTATTGCTGTCGTTTTCTTTCAAAATATTCATTCTCCAAATTAGAAAGTCACTAGTAACAGTAGCACACTGGAAAAGGCTGACAGAAAACGCTGTAACTGTAAATGCTGCTGCAAGCAAGCGCCAATGCAACGTTTTAAATTTAGAAATACTCCATATTACATTTTAAGGCAATAACACCCACTCACTTCATTACAAAAGTTATACAAAACACACTTTACTACAGAGGATTTGACCATGAGCTGCATGCTTGCCTTGCAGATCATGTTCACAAAACCTGTTTTGTTTTTCAAAGATACAAACATGTAAAATTGTAACAGTACGCACCCCCTTCAGAGATTCATATCGCTGTGATCGTGGCTTCTTGATGCCATTCCTGTGGTGTTTCCGAGCTGTTCAAATAAAAAGGAGCGACAATTAATACAAAGCAGCTAGCTTTGCAATATTTAACTACAGGCAAGTACGGTAGCTAAACCTCAAAGCTAACGCAACAGCACCACATCTCGGTAAAACGACTTTACAGTTACTTCAGCAGTTACTTACACTGGTTGTGGGTTGTGTGGTTCTTAGACTTGGCCATTTCGACGCTGGTTAATCTAAAAGTAGAGAAAATGAGGGAGAAATGCGCATCAGACCTTAATCTGTAGTTATCATCAGTATTAACTGGGATTGGATTAGCATCAGGTGGCTAACGATGCTTCATTCATTTCAACCAGCTGTGTCCGTCGGAAAAAATTCTGGGTAGCAACAGAATTATGATATAAAACTACACATGAAATAAATAATAATTTTTAAAAAATGACTGTGCGGCTGGGCTGTGCTTAGAAAGCCTGCCTGGTGGTCGGAAGCTACTGCGAAACTACAGCTCTGCTACACATAGCGTTAACACGCCTTGAACGTCATTTTCAGGCTTTATTTGGGATCCCATCTAAACAATACTGCCATGGATCCATCATTAAGAAAGCCCCTCATCTAAATCACTGTCTGTTTCTTTGCAAACATATGAAATACACTCAGATTGATGAGGATTTTTTAAGAGTCCCCGAGTTGGGGAAAATAGATACCTGCCACACGAACAGACGACAACCGGAAGAGAAAGAAAACCCGAGCGAGCAGAAAAAGATAAAGAGTGGAGCCAAGAGAGGAAGTTAGCGGCAGAAGAACAGATGTGGATGGTGACAGCGCCTCCTGCTGATTGGTGGGTCCTTCTACAACAGGCTGGAGTCTACGACAAGCCACTGGATGTCACTCACAGCCTTTCTATTCCACAAATGAAAACGTGACAGGTCTGCTTGTAACTAGAAGACCCACTGATTTGATTTTGACTGATTCTCTTCTGCATAATCTTTCACTTTTGTTTTTGCATTTGGAAACTATATATTTGGAGCAGAACTATATAAATAAAAGGGGAAAAAAAGCATCGGAAATACAAAACAGGCCAAAATGTATATAAATGCAATTTTGTTGAATGTACACTTCCTTTTTCTCCATGGTATTTTTTCCGTCGTATATGGACCGGTTCTTATATAGCGCTTTTCTAGCCTGAGCACTCAAAGCGCTTTATACAACTAATTCATTCACCCAATCACACAAACACTTTTTCTAAATTGTTAAGTGCTTACTATCTAACATTCATACACATTCACGCTCCGATGGATGCATCAGAGAGCAACATGGGGTTAGTATCTTGCCCGAGGATATTTGGCATGCAGACTGGTGGAGCCTGGGATCGAACCACCAACCGGTTAGCAGCTGACCTGCTCTACCACCTGAGGTACAGCCACTCCCGTACACTGCTGTAGATTAAGTTAACCATCTCAAACACCTTTACAGTAGGTGTGTCAAACATAAGGCCCAGGGGCCAGAATTAGCCACGGAAAGACTCCAGTCTTGTCCACTGCATGGTTTTGAGTGTGAGCTTACACATTTATTTCCTACAACTTAAACCCAAGTCATGCTGACAGATATATACTTATACCATGATATCTTCAAATAATTAAATGTGCAGTTAAACCTCCTTATACCGACAGAATGGGAGTCACGGTTGTGATTTGGTGCTATATAAATTAAATCAAAGCGGGCTGTTGTGGCCCACAATATAAAAACGGGTTTGTCATACCTGCCTTGCAGAAAGATGTATACTGCATGTGGGCCTTTTTGTTCTTTAGATATCTATGATTTCTAAGAAACTGACTATCAAACAAAATAAAATTCATCGATCCATTTTCTTAAATTTTCACTTCAGGGACGCAGACAGGTTGGACACCGTGGAGAGGTGGCCAGTCTATTGTGGCGCTAAACCATAGAGATAGATGGAGGAAAAAAAGATAACAAATAAAATAATACGATATATTGCATTTGGGCAAGTGCAGAGATGGCGCTTTAAAATGAAAGAACATTTAAGGTTATTTAATTCTAATCCACTTTTCTTCAGTAAGTATACGTTTTGGTTGTACCCAATGACTGTATAAAAGATTGTTTTCTACAGTCATTGGTTGTACCTGATCTTATTTTTATAGTAGACTAAGTGAACTTACTATTTTGCCTTTAGTACTTCTGCACATCATAAAAAACTCCATCCCCCATCCCATTCGCTTCCGCTTATCCTTTTCAGGGTCACGGGGGGCGCCGGAGCCTATCCCAGCTGTCATAGGGCGAAAGGCGGGGTACACCCTGGACAGGTCGCCAGTCTGTCGCAGGGCTAACACACAGGGACAGACAACCATTCACACTCACTCGCACATTCACACCTAGTGACAATTTAGATTAACCAATTAACCTATCCCCACAAGCTGCATGTCTTTGGATGGTGGGAGGAAGCCGGAGTACCCGGAGAGAACCCACGCAAACACGGGGAGAACATGCAAACTCCACACAGAAAGACCCCGGCCTGATGGTGGAATTGAACTCAGGACCTTCTTGCTGTGCGGCAACAGTGCTAACCACCGTGCCACCGTACTAAAAAACTCCATCTTCTCCATAAAAGGAAAAATGAGAAATTAATGTCCAACATGGTAAAAAGTAAATACACAATATTACTTACTTTTAAATATCAGAACTCTATTGTATACCAAAGTATTGTAGGATCAAATGTGAGACCATCTTAAAGTTATTTAAAGCTAAAGCTTTTTTTTTTGTCATGTTGTATTATATATAAAATCTTAGAATGAAGGTTACAATGAAAAAAAGACAACCAGTAAGTTAAAGGCCTTAATTGTTCAATTCTAAAGCTTCACAAACTTAAAAAGGCTGGGTTTCTGTTACGCTAGATTAAAACAACTCTAAAATACATTATCAGCATCAATTTCAAAAAAAGTTCCACAGGCACATAATATGAAGAAAAAATGAATAAACTCTTTTATTCTGCTGCTTTCTGTCTCCCACATAAAAAGCCCATACAAAACCTTGACCTGGTTGATGAGTCTATTATCACCAGCTGCTGAATAAGACTTTTTTTTTTTTTTAAATTTGGTGTATTACATAAACGAATTGTGTTAATATGTGTAACTCTGTGCTGTTGAATCTTCAAAATTTCTGCTGCTTTCAACTGGATCATGAATTACACAACATGTATTGATCTGTGAAAATTTGCATTTTGATCACAGTTGAGTGGCACCTGGTTGCACCAGAGCTTGAATTTCTTATGAAACTGCATTGCAAACCCCACTACAAAAATAGGGTTTCTATCATTAAAGATGAAACACACATGAGTTACTTACTAACTATTAATAGGGAAAAACAAAAAATGGGGGGGGAAAGCCCCAAAAACGAGACATATATCAGAAAACAGTGGACAACAGTATTGTGAAAAAACACTTAAAGACATGTTTGTTTGGCAGAAAATCATCCTCAGTTGCCAAAAGTCGGAATTAAGCCTGGCCAGGATTATATGAGATTTCATTCTGACAGACCTGCCGAAGATGCTGATTACTACAACTCATAGCATGGTGAGACCATAGACAGATTGTTCACTGGCCAGCATTAACAGACAGATCCTCAGAGATTACTGTGCTGCTGGCACTCCACTGTGTTGTAATGGATGGGGATGGATGCAGAGCCATGTGACTAAGCTTACATCTCTCCTTGTATCTGTCTTGTAATGTGTGGCCCTAGCTTTCCTGTCCTTTCCTTTCCTCTTTCTTTCTCAGCTGGGTGAATCCCAGGCCTAGCGGAGGAAATCATGCAGCAGTATCCTATATTTAGACACCCCCCCCCCATTTGATCATACAAATCCCCACACTCCACTCTGCAGCACTCAGCTCTGTTCAGTCAATTACAGATTTGGTTACATGTGTTCTTTCATACATTCTTCTTGATCTGATCGTGGTGGCGTGCGTACTGGTTTCCATTTCCTCTGTTATCTTGAACACGTTATGTGCCGTGGTGAGTTCATACTGTGAAATGAACACATTTCTGTGAATGTTTTTCTCTGTAATAATGAGATTATATTCTCGCAGTTGCTACAGTGAAACTCAAAATGATCATAATAAGGGATTAAATGAGAAGATTCCCCCGACAAACGGTAACGTCTGGAAGAAAAGAAAATCTCTCGAAAGTGATTCGTATGTCCCCTGCAGGAAAAACCTTCCCTAAAGTATTTTTTGTCTGTATGTGCAGCTCCATGTCTGTGAGCAGTTGGCTGCCCAGCTTTGTGTCATGTAAGTAAAACCAGGGCTACTTACATGGCACAAATGTACAGCAAGGTGTCTTGACACACTGGTTACAGTAATTTTGGCAGTTGAGAGATTTTAGCCTGATTATAGGGAGCTAAAAAGTTTGCTTAAAGAGGCTGTAGGGATGGCAGCAGCCATGATTTGTCTCCCTTTTAGCCATTTGTTTTGCACTTGGTTTAGCTTTTTTCCAGCCTACTGTTCAGCTGCTTTTTCACTGCCATTTTGCTTTTTCTTTCACCTGGCACTAGGCACTAATAACCACTCATTTATTAACGCTTGGGTAAATTATACTACAATAATCTTAGTTAAAAAACGAGGTGTTCAGAGAGACGGCTTCATCTCAGTAAAGCCATAAAGGACACCTTGTATGAAACTGAGACATAAAGCAGCTTTGACAGTCAGCATTATTTTATCAGCTTGGAATGAGAACTGTGCGGTCCATACTGGAATTTTTCTATGTATATATTTGTTTAACTGCTGAAAAATATGTGTCTTCTTTATAAAGACACCTACAAATACGCAGACAACAGCAACAACCACAAAACAGTCACACCAATTTGGTTACAGTTACAGGATATGAAGCTCTTGCTTGCCGTCTAACCCAATCAGAGACATTAGATCTTATCTGAGGGTCTGATTGGAAGTGTTTTCCCCTTATGAGCAAAAAATCTCCACATATGCACTACTATAATTGTTTACGTTTATTACACATGGTGCTATATTGGTTTCCTGATATTGAAAAAATCTGATGAAAATCTATTACTTTTGCTTCTTCCAATCAAGTCATGATCCATTTATATGGGATATCTTGATTTAAAATGCTGTTATGAGAAATATGTTGTCATAACAGAAAGTTTAGCATTTAGCATGATCTGGGTAGAGTACTTGTAGTACAATGATTATATGTAATATATTTCTAATTTCTCATAAAGGGTCAATAACTGGTCTCTAGGCCTGCATGACTGAGGTTTTATGGGAATAGGGCAAATTTAAGCTATGTGATAATATCAATATGCAAATCATTAAAAAAAAAAGCCTGCAATACAAGCAAATCCTGTCTTCATTTAAATATTTGGAAAAGTCATATTTTCAGATATTTGTGTTATAGCATTCGATGAATGTATAATCGATTTTCCTCAGTAACTTCACTAGAAACTACAAATGTTAAACCTGGAGGGGTAGAGTAGAAAAGCAGGTACTTGAAAATCTGTCAAGAGATTCTGCAAACTTCCTACAACACTGATATTTTCACACAGTGATGTTGCTGCATGAATAAAATCTGATCACTGATTGACTGTATTTTGCTTTTTAAATATAACATCCTTCCTTCTTTACTTGCATTCATTTTTGCTGAATGTCCTTCCCCTCCTTCTCGTCCACTGTCCTGTTCTTTTTATTTAATCTTGCTTTCACCCCTTTACTCTTTCTCCGTTTTGCCTCTGAACTGCTCTTACTCTTCCGTTCTGTCTTTTTTTTCCCTCCCCACCCACTTTCATTTCCTTTTCATCTGTAAGAGGAAATCATTTATCCAAGCAGCACAAAGTTAATCCTCCAAGGGCTCACTTCAGCTCAACACATGAAAGAGGCGGCTCATTATATCTCTGGATTTTGGAGGTATTATATGTAGGATAATAGAGTGCATGATCCATTAGTTTTCACATACATCTGTGCAAATGAATATAATAAACAGACAAAAACCTGCTGGTTGTGAAAATGTAATGTGTGCTTTATTTTGGTTTGAAATGAGAATTTGCAGCACATAAATATGAGTCCCTTCTTCTGAAAATGATCAGGTGCGAGAAGTTAAATAAAAACGAGTGAAAAAGCAGCCGGTGTGCAAATAAAAACTCTGAAAGATTTTCAAAAAATCACTTTTAAAAATGACAAGAAACTCAGAATCCTTGAAGCAAACTACAAAGAAATGAGGGGTGGTTCATGACTTTTGCACAGTATTGTACAATGTGGCGTAATATCCTGTAAGTATCTCAGAAAATGTACTCTGAAATTCAAAATTAGATGTATTACATAAGAATTTTGAGCATGCCTAACTATAATTGACTATAACTATATTTGATGTTGTTCATAGCAAATATATATATTTATATAATGTGTTTCTAATAATTATTACATTTTTCCTCACTCAAAAACTGGCTTTTCTATGATCTCAGTTTTTGCCCTGACTGTTTGGAAAAGAGCTTGTACAGTTGAGCGTGTGATAGTAAATCTGTCACTTTTTCTGTACTGCAGCATTTTAATGGCATGACACTCCTGTGATTAGGTTGAATATGGCAGACGTGGCATGCTGGACTGAAAAAAGTTGAAAGAGCAGCCAGTTGAAAGAACTTCACAAAGGCCGGAGAAATATTACCCATAACCACTTTAAATTATTACAAGACAGTCTGGTTTTGTGAAAGTGAAATACAAAGACATGAAGCGTTGCTCAAAACTTTAGCAAAAAAAAATACTAATATCCTGTATTTCTCAGTATTTTCAGTTTCTATAGAAAGGATATCTTAAGCAGCACAATGAGTCAACTGATTGCTCAAGTGGAGCCGCTCAGTAAGAGAAATGTGATGAAGTTGTGGTGTGCATTTATGTGAAGCCTCAGTTTCCAAAACACTGCACACTGTTATGAAAGTCCTCTTTCACATTAAAAAAGATATGTGTTCGTTTGCCACAAAACTCCGTCCTCCACCAGAGAACATCGCCGGTACATTACACTAAAGTCTGTCCCTTTCAAACTGCCATCGACAACGACTCACTAAGTGGTTCTTTCAGCTTTGCTATGTGCATCAGTGTGTGTGTCCTAAATGTCCGTCAAACCCTGTCTGAATGCAGATATAGTTTTTGAGCTTCCTTTTCGCCTGCCCTGCAGCACGGCCAATTATTCTCTGTACATACTGTCCTTGTTGCTCTCTCAGTCTATTCATCTTTCTCCTCATACGGCTCCTGACACCATGTTCGCTCTGCAGCGCTGTCTTCATTCACTGTGGTTGAAGGGCACAGACCAGTGTATGAAAATGAAAGGCAAAATACACGAATGAGAAAGGAGTCGACGGCAGCAGAGTGTATGCATTTGCTCTGGGAGAGACAGAGGAGAGAGGTGGGCAGACATTGCTAACATCGAGCTTTCCTATTGGTTAACGGGGAGTGATGAATGAAACTGCACAGATTTGAATGAAGACCACATGTCACAAGGAATTAGAGCATGAAACAGCACTGGGATGACAGGAGAAGGGAAGTGAGATAGAGGGAGGTCATTATCTATCTATCTAT
>NW_005187413.1:6093656-6111406 GCF_000239375.1 Pundamilia nyererei
GACGCACACCCCCAGACACAAAGAACCACCAACGCACCGACACCTGAGGGAGTCCGCCACTGGCAGGGGAAGTGGGCATTTATTACCCTTTAATTTTGTTTAAATTTATGTTCTTTGCCCATCACTCATATTGTTTCTTTGACTTTGGACATAATTTTTGACTTTGTGCATCCATTTGCCACAAGCAAATGGAATCAACAGACATCAGTCTGCATTAATCAGTCAGTCAGGGCATCAGAGAGATACAAATGCCAGTACGTGTACTATGTATGCCATAAAATCCTGCAACAATGAAAACCTTCATGGAAATCAAACGGAACAAAGTCAAGATAAACAGTGAGGAGATGTGGAAAAGAAAGCTCTCATTCTGCATTATCCTTATGTAATCTGATAATAAATCACATTATATTTATTATTTCCCTTAATGTTCATGTTTTTGAACATTAAGGGAACACATGATCACTATCCAAATACCAGTTTTTTAAACTATATTCTTAGAAATATACCTGTGATCAGTTCTGGATATTTAGTGGGTTCTTTAAGTCATTTCCTGTTGTATTTTAAAATTTCTCTTCTATGTTTATTTGCTCTCTTTTATGCATCACTTGAATTCAGTCATCCAGTTGTTCCCTTGAATATATAAACTCCTGACCATTCCTTATCTAATTTTTCCTGTTATGTTTTCTTGTTTGGTTTTTCATTTTTTCTGGATCTTTGCCTTTGGTAGTTTAATTGCTCTCTGGTTTCTGAAACCTTCACCCTCTGTTTACTTCAATACTGTTAATAAAGTCGTGGACTTTGAGTCGTCTTCTTTTTAAACCACCACATTTATGTGACCTAGAAAAGACATGTTACTATCTCTGCCAGTATAGCTGTCTTAAGTGCTTTTGATCTCAAACTAATTCAAAGCACAGCAGCCAGAAAATCAATATTAGTAAACTGAAGGCAGTATTTCTGTTTCTGGTCACTGGCTCTATTCTCTAACTACCAAAGCACGCACTGCATCGCTGCACAATATATCAACTTTCAGCACTGGATACATGCTCATTGAGCCTTATATCATAGCTTCTTGGCAATGTCAGGGTATCAGACGGGTATCTCATTATTGGAAACTTAGTTGAGACTCAACACCAATTTATTTTTGCCAGCTTAAAGGTTATCTGAGCTCTCCCTACAAGGAGTGCTTTATCATCCTGTTTCAGGTAAATTCGGCTACTTCTGGCTCTATTTGGACAGCCACAGAGATAAGACTTCATTGAGCTTATACCTGTGCTATTACATTATTATTAACCAGTTTGTTTTTAGCTTAATTATTTTATCAGTGAAAATAAAAGCAGTGGCATTCATAGATTTACACAGGTGACAGTATTTTACTGAATTTACTTATCTTTTATGATACAAATTGCAATTCATCACATTTGAGAAGCTTAACCTTCGAATATTTGTCATTTATCTGTATATGTAAACATACCAATGTACTCTACATGAATTACGAATATCTGTCCTTGGTTAGTGCTGTGACTCACTTTGGCTCGGCTCTCTACTATCACATAACTGTAAGTATACAGGAAAATACTGTGAGAATGAAAATAACTGCATTTGTATGTATACCATTTTTAAAATACACACACAGTAAAGCGCTGCTGCTACAGATGTTAATTGTAATAACTTCACCTAATTGTTCGTTCACTGAATCTATAAAATTTGAAAATTATTATATTCGTTTCTAAGATTTTTGAATCGTTGCAACGCTGTTACACAGGCAGTAATTCAAGTATCTTAAGGATATGTGCAATGCTAAGATGGGTGGAAAAAAACTGGCTCAACGTCCTTTAATTAAAAGTAACTTTAACTTAAAACAGAAACCTGAAACAGATTACAGTGGAGTACAGTCCACTCAGTCCATTTCAGGCATGATGGGAAAGATGGGCCACTACAGCCAGCTTATTACTATGGTGTTAAAAAGCACAATGTGACACCTCGCTGCCAGGTTAGGAATGTGACCGCCACTCTAAAGGTTCAATTGTGCTTCTCTGGAAGCTTAACGTTCAAAAAGTAAATGTTTGCTTTTGCTTTCCCCACTCTCACCTGGATACTAGCTTCCTAAATTGTCACTCAGTCATCAAAACATTGACAACACCTGGTTTAAAAAAGCACTTCAGGTTAGAGTGTCTTTGTCATGGTTATGCAGTAATTAAGGTTAGGGGGTAAAGGCAGACTTTTGCTTTCATTTGCTTTCATTGCTTTCATTCAGTATACAGCAAGTGTATGAGGAATGAAATTTTAATACAAAGCATAAAAAACTATATTAAATATGTTTAAAAAAAAATCGCAGTAAACATACCTGAATGTGAAAACCACACATTGATCCTTAAACTAACTTAAACCTGAATGAAAGACAAAGTGACTCAGAAGCACAAACACAAGTCACTATTGAATGTAATGGAGCTAGACTGGGATCACGATAGTAATGTCACCCACCATCTTTCTCTGCTTATAACTTCTGCCTCTAGCCCTGCTAGTTGAGCATAAACAGAGGTGGAGATCCTTCCTCTGTTTGCTGTCTTTAGAACCATAGTTATATTGTAAAAATAAACCAACGACCCACCTAAGGAAGTGCAAGTCTTGGAACCGATATTTGTAATCTGTCATCAGTGCAAAAGTAAATGACCACATCCCATTTTAGATTATCACTGATTTTTGCTTCATTTTAGTTTAGGAATATGTAGCGTCTGTTTGTAGTCCAAGCTGACACATTAAATCAAAACAAAACTAGCATATAAAACACCAGCACTATTCAACTCTAGCTGAGCTCAGCACCCCGGTTTATTAGATTATGAGTGTTCACATACTTTAACCTGTGGCTGAGCTGAAATGCCAGTCTCAGCAACCAGCCACTTCATCACTGAAAGCTACTGATTATCTTGGCGACAGATGTGATTCAGTAGATCGTTTAATCAGGATTTAATCTTTCCTATTTGGAGCACCTGTATCAAAAGAAGCGCCTCCTTATAATCATAGGTGGCACAGCTCAATCGATTCATCAATCAGTGAATTGAAACAGTTGAAGCAGTTCGTTGGTTAAATCAGAGGCAATAAATGTGAAGCAAAGAAACTGTATTAATCATATTCTGGTGACTCACTCATTCTTTATCCACTCAGCACACACATATTTATCGCACGCACACACGCTTGCGTTTTCGCAACACACCTACACCTACACATGCACACACTTGGACACCTTACAGCTCAGCACTGGGTATTTTAGGACACAGTGTTGTTGGGTAGCCTGTTATACAATATGCATCTCATGGACAGTCAGTCTCAAACTGACCTGTTTTCTGTCTCAGTGGGAAGATACTAGCTTCACAAACAAGCACTGTTCTCTGTTTTATGTTTTGGTGGCTGGTTCAGTAACGCAATCATGTGAGTCGTCTCTTTCAAAACAGTCGGCCCCTCCTGTATTTATAGAGAGACCAGAGAGAGTGAAAGTGAATGCAAAAGCAAGATGGCAGAACACAAGTTTGATCAGTCAAACATGTAAAATAATTAATATGAAAAAAGTACACTTCATCACAGCAGTTTTTTAACTCCAGCTAAAAGCCACCTTTTCCCTTCCCAACACAGACCAAGCCTTCTGTGTACTGTTTTGAGAGATCTGTATAAATAATAAACCCATCCTGTGGAGTAAGGTGGAAAAAAACCCCATCCAGCTCCTTGACTAAAGACCTGACGCGGGAAATAAGAGATACATCTTTACTTCCAGCTGATCCATCTACTGTTTGCCAAAAGTCTCGTCAGAAAAAGAATATAAAATAGTAATAAATGGTCTCAGTGGGAGGATGACTTTCAAGGAGCCATTGTTAAGGGAGGGAAACAATGAGAAAGGCTCAGGTATGCCAAATTAAACTAGAAATGGACTGAAAATCAGTGGCAACAGGTCAACAGGTACAACAGGGAGAGACTACAGCCGTCTGAAATCACGGTGGAGGCACTGGCACGATTTGGTGCTGCATTTCAGCCAGTGGTGCTGGGGATTTTGTCCGAATTATGAATGCAGAAATGTGCAGTAAGATTTTAATCCACTATGCAATACCATCTGTAAAATGTTCTGTTGGCAGTGGCTTCATTGATCCCAAAGTCACTGCCAGTGCAGTAAAAGCATACAAGAATAAAAAAAAAAGATGGATCAGCCTCCCCAGAGCCCAGACCTCAGTATTATTAAAGCAGTGTGGGATCATCTTGATAGAGAATGAAAGAAACGGCACCCAAAGAAGAGCTTTGAATGTCCTTCAAGAAGCCTGGAAAAATGTTCCTGAAGACTACTTAAAGAAAATTCCAGACAGCTTGCCTAAGAGAGTTCAGGCTGTGTTGAAGAATGAAAGTGGGCATACCAAATTTCTGTATTGAAAGTGTACAAGCCATATTTTTGCCTCATATACTGTATTTCCACTTATTTCCCATTTTTCTAGCAAAATGTAAAGAAATGGTTGGCACAAGACTTTTGCAAAGTACTGTAATATAAAGAAAAATGAGGGGTGCCAGAGGTAATTGAGCAAACAGCAAATATCATGTGTGCAACTGAAAACAGATAACAAAATAAGATGTTGTGTTGCATGTCTGGCACAGCTCTTTACCTGAAGATGATTGATCATAATAGTCTAAGGAGCTTGGCAAGAAAAGCGTCTGGACTTCTTTAAGTGGCTTGAAGACGTTTCACTTCTCATCCTAGAAGCTTCTTCGTCGTCATCCCCTATGTAGCCGGTGTAACTCAGGAGCGTTTTCTCAAACACGACATCCCAGTATACTTCAGACCCAGCAACACACTCATCATTAGGGAGTCCTTTGTCCCTCTTGGCGGGTTATTCCCACAGAGCTTAAATCTGGGACTCTCCACCATTTGACCCTAAAACTGAAGAAGCTTCTCGGATGAGAGATGAAACGTCTTCAAGCTACTTAAAGAAGTCCAGATGCTTTTCTTTACAAGTTCCTTAGACTACGATGACCTGGATGACTGAGAACCTTCACAGACATTGATCATAATAAAAAACATGTTTATTTTGCAGTGAACAGCTGATATTGCGTGATGCATTTATTGTATCTATTCTGCATCAGTGTTAACTTTTGTGGGTCGTAACATTTGGATATGTGTTATGGACTTTGTGCTGAATGTTCCCAAATGTAAAATTGTGAAGACTTTGGATATCTAATAATCTGCAATACTAAATATCATTAGATGTTTTTGAGAATCTGGAGAAAATTGTGTGAGCCAGAGAAATAGTTGAAAATGAGTATTGGATGCCTGTGACCTTTGAGTCCTCAGGCAGCACTGCATTAAAAACAGGCGTGATTTTGTAATGGAAATCACTGCATGGGCTCAGGAACACTTTGTTAAATTATTGTCTGCGAACACAGTTCACTGTGTTAAAGCTCTATCACGCAAAGAAGAGGAACACCGATGTCTTCACTACACCAAAGCATATTTATTAAAATTCACTGAGGAACAGTGGAAACCTGTTCTGTGGTCAGGCTAATTGAAATGTCAAATTATTTTGGCAAATGTGACTAAAGAGAAGAGGGACGATCTAATGCTCACGTTAAAAGTCTGCATCTCTGATGGTTTGTGGATGCACTGATGCCTATGGAATTGACAGCTTGCACATTTGGAAAGGCACCATCAATGCTGAATGGCATATACAGGATTTAGAGCAATGTATGATCTCATCTATAAGTCTTTTTCAGGGAGGACCTTTCAGGAAAGCAACACTGAACCACATACTGCATCTGTCAAACAGCATGGCCTTTGAAGACAAATGTCCAGATGCTGAACAGCAGTTCAGATCTTTCAGCAGCTGAAAACATTTGAGGCATCTTGAAGTGAAAACTACTACAAAGAAGACCCAGGGCTGTTGAGCAGACGAGAATGGGAAAATATTTCTCTAAACATTTGATGTGTTTTCTATGTTTTGCTGTGAATAAAATATTGTTTCACGAGATTTGCATTCAGTTTTTACTTACATTTCACAGAGCTTCCCACGGGTTTTTTTTTTTTGTTTGTTTGTTTAAATATCAGCAGATTGACTTTCTTCTAATAGATCCTGACACCCAGTCCCCATAATGCTCATCGCACACTTGTTTGTAGCTGACTATTGGTCAGAGTATTGAACATTCAGAGCTACCACTCCATCATGGCTGTCAATAGTACTACACTGGCCAGAAAGCTGAGTGGGGCTGAGTTCAACTCACCACCTGCTTTTCTCAATCCTAAAGGTTATTTCATCTGTCATGATCATGCTTTACACAGAAAATGGCTAAGTATGAGGACGACTTAGGTCGTGCTCCAAGAGGCTGGATGACTGAAAATAAATTCATGTTTCATGCTCTGGGATGAATGTTAAGCCTCTGTACAGCTTTAATACTATGAATCACTTTCATTTACTCTAAATGTTGTTCACTTTCAGTTTCTATGTAGAGACCGTGCCTTACTTTTCTGCACTGGAAAAACAGCACTAATATTGAAATCTATGATGGTCTTGTTTGGTTGTTTTTAACCTTGAGTATTTTTTGTTGAAGCCCTGTAAAGAGATACAGTGTAATAATAATAATAAAACACACAGTGGTCTAAGAGGGACAGGCTCCAAAGAGGGTTGAGTCATGTCTATTGATGCACTTGTTTGCTCTGGGTTTGTTCTGATTATTATCCTGCTTCTTTTCTTCAGGGCTGGACCAAACCACCCGTGATTGGTCAGCTGTATATTTGTGGTTTTCAAATAATTTAATCTTAGTCATCAATGAGGACTTACATACTGAACCCTTTTCCAATTAATTTGTTCAAACCACTGTGGAAACGAATCACAATTACCTTGGCTTTTAGGGAATCCACAAATGTTGTCTTATCTAGGTTGAATGCCCCCAAACATTATTTATGTAAGGGGGAAAAAACATCAGTGTTCAGGGAGAAAAACAATACTCTGGAAAAGCAAGGTAATTAAACATAAATAGATATAATAGTTTTATTTGTGCCAGCAAGCTGTTCATCTGTTGTTTTTTTCATTTGTACACAGCATTCAATTTTAAACTAATTTTGATCAGCTTTGTGTGTCACTGTTTGCAAAACCAAAAGCATAAAAGAGAGCGCTCCAAGGCGATTTCAGATGTAACCCTGAGTCTTTTAGGAGTAACTAGTACTGGAAAGTTTCTGCTCCAGAGCAGACTAAGTTGAACGAAAGAGATCTTATGCACAAAGGAAACACCTGCTCACCAATTAGTTCTCTGGAAAAGAGTGTCACTATTCCTGGAAGATCCCTCAGACCGTAAGCCTCTTTTCCACTAGTACCTACTCAATGTGACTCCACTTTAATTGTCTTGATGCATGCTCAGTCATCCAGGTAAGGAAATCCCCAAATAGTTGATTCTGTTCATCTGGACGTAGCGTCTTCAGGGGGAGAAACTGAAAGTAGCACCACTGGCAAACAATGAGCTCTGATGTCAGTTTCTTGATCATTATTATGAAATTGGCATGACCATTGATCAACAACCACTGATCAAAGGCCATTGATCAATTACAATTGATCAGTAGTCAACTGATCAATTCCTCCCTGGACAAGGAGGAACGGTGATTTAAGCGGGGAGTCAAGGAGGCCTAAGGGTACATCTTTCACCATCTTACAATGCTGTGATTGCAGCCATTCCCAACTCTCTGTGAATGGCACTCATGGTTATTTATCAGTTGGCATTGATCAATGGTCTTTGACCTCAGAGACCATTGTTAGTCAGTGGTGCTAGTGTCAGTCATTGTGCAAATGTACTGTTTATAATGTTAGGGAAACCTGCAGTCAGCTGAGACTGAAGAAGTCACGTAGATGAGTGATGAAACATTTCTCCCACTGAAAACGCTACGTCCAGATTAACAGAATCAACTTTGTGAGATCTACTCTACTGGTTTCAGTCATTTTCCATTGCAATTGAGAACCTCGTCCATGTGCATGGGGTCATATTTCATGATGTCATTTGTATGTGACACAAACACAACCCAACACAACAGGTAATAGTATACCTGCTGCTCGATCTGTGGCTTTTTGTTAGGCTCTAGGACCACTTTGATGGTTTTCGTGTAGCTATTTCCCTCGTTGCTGCTTTTCAAAAATTATGGTTTTGATTTTTTTGAAGGAGTTGCTCATGAGTCACCGAGAGATGTCAGTGACTGGCCAATTGGTGGTACGCAGTCTGGCCAGCCCCAGCCAAATAGGTACTTAAAAAGTACCTGGGACCAGGTACTACCACCTACTGAAAAACCCTTTGTTTTTTCTGCAAGCAATTTTAAAGCATTTTTATTCCTGGTTGTTAAACTTAACAAACACTTTGTACTATTTTTTTTCCTTGGACTTCTTAACACCAACAAGACTTCAGATAAAAGAAAAGCTGAAAACTGCAGGAGATTAGAAATACATTTAAAAAACACATTTGTCTAACAGAATATGCAGGTCTAATTGTAGTCAGATCATCTGTGTCTTAATGACGGGGCAGGAATACTGATGCATTTGTTTGTCAGGTTTTTTTATTTGGACTAGAGTTGTCCTGTATTACTGACAAACCAAAACACACACATGTTCATAGAGTTGTTTTTTTAGTAGTATAGGGATAAGGTGTTAAGTGGTTGTCCAATCAGACTCACACTGTTGCTTTAGCTGCAGCAGCTGTGCTGTTTCTAACCTGTATTATGTGTTTAACCTCTTCACATTATCGCTGCTAAAATTAGCTGCTACTGTTGGACTGGTCACTGTTTGCAGGTGGTATTTTTTTTACCCGACTCCTTCTATGTGAAAGTTTATACATATCAGATTGAGAAAGCCTGGGTTGACTTATCTAGTCAGAAACTACCTTTGCATATTGGTGAACTTACAGAAAATTGCCGGCCAACTCTATGCTATTTTAAGCATCAGTGTTTTACATCAAAAAACAGCTCCAATAACACTGGAGCATCATTACCAGCACAACCCTACAAACAAAGTTGGCAGCTGGCTGGTGAACATAGTTTTGCATATAGCTGCTAAAGAGCCAGATATGACAAAACTAAACAAGCATTACTAATAAAGTAGCCCAAGTAGACCATCATATACAGTAAATGTTACTGACTACGAACTTTAAGGAGATAATATGAGATAATATAGGAGATAAAATAAAAGAATATTTAAATCTGTATAACATAAAATATAACATTTTGGATTGCACACTTTACAGGTAGCATGAGGACAGGCTCTCTGGTAGAGCTGTTGCACATACGCCTGGAAAGTGGCCAATTGATGAAGTTTGGACATGTGACCAGAATGCATTCTAGGATGTTTCAGGCTTTCAGTCCAAGCTGGTGGAGCCTAAGAGGCAGACTCAAGATGCACTGGAGAGATTATATCTCTGATGGTTTGGTAATGGCTTGGTGACCCCTGGAAGAGCCGGAGGCGTTGGCTGGGGAGATGGAGGTCTGGGCAAACCTGTTTAGACAGCTGCTCTACATGACATAAAGCCCATGTTTGGAAACATATGTTTTCATCATTGTTGTTCTCTTTTATAGCTACTTCATATGATTACTATTATAGAAATGTGTCTCAGAAGATTCATGCGTGTTTGTAGGCAATTACATAACAATTATAGGCAAGTTTTTACAAAATCTACAGGGAATCACTTAAAGATTTACACACACTTCATAGAAGTAGGGTCTACATAGTTTTTATAATGGCTTACACCTTAATAAACATATTAGTTGTGAAACACAGCCATGACCTGTTAAGTCACTCCACTCTGGCTGATTCATTCTTATTCTCTCCCTTCATTTCTCTGTCCGATTTCATAGCATGAATTAATCTTCTGGAAGTGTGTGTCTAATTACAGTGGAAGCTGTTCAGCGGTTGGCCTATACATGTCGAAGCACACACACTGGATTTAGAGCGAGACCAGTGCTTACAGCTGAAACCCCGGTGCTGTCTGTGTGATGAGGAAAAAGTAGGTCTCTCTTCTGGTTAATCACACATATGCAGTTCACTGCAAGTTGAAGGTGTTGATTAAGCACGTTGGTAAAAAGGGGAAAGCAGGAGCTACAGGCCTGCTCAAGGATTTTGATATTGAGGTTGTGGTCAGCTCCATCATTGCAACTCCATCATTTCTGTTAAACATTTTTTCAGTTTTGGTTCCCTTTGATTCAGGAGACAGCACGGTGCATGCAGCAATGTTATATTAATACTTAAAAGAGGTGAGTGAAAAAGAAACAATGTAGCACAGTCTGAGCCTGTAGCAGCATAAGGAAGAGAGGGTTCAGAGCTACCTGACTCAGCCTTAACTATAATCCTTATCAAAAAGGAAAGTTTTACTCTCAAGCTTAAAAGTAGAGGGAATCTGAGCACAGTGCTCTGTTAGAAATGTTTGGAACTATGCGGAAACAAAAGTACTAAAAAAACCTAGAATCGAATTTAAGAGGTCTTAGTTTTAACACAGCACTGATCCCAGCACAGAATACTGTGGAACACCACCATTTTCATTTGTGGGGAAGAATCCCTATTTACACGGGTATCAGCCCTGTGTGTGGATTGGATATTTGTATTTCTACAGTTGTCTACTTGTCTGTTTGCACTCCATTGTTTCTCCTATAGTTTCTTGTTCTTTTTAAACCCCTAAAATAATTCCTATTTTATAGACTTGTGTATCTGGTTTATTTGTAGCCATTGTAGGCTCACCCTGTAGGGAATGATCCTGATGAAATATACAAACAAGCTGCAAATGAGTAGCATCAATTAAAAATATGTGATATGTCAGTTAAACAGGTGATGAGTAAGATAACCATGTTAAACTGTGTTATAGATTCTGACAGGTGCTGGGAAGCTGCCTCCAGTAGCGCTCCTTCCTACACTGTGGGTGTAAAGGTCTACAGTTTAACAGGCTGCTCAGTGCTCGTACAGTCTCATGCAGGTGGTGGGAGGTGTTGTCCAGAATGGATGTTAGCTTAGACAATATCCTCTCCTCCCCAACCTGCTCGATGGACTTCAGCGGACAATCCAGGACAGAGGTGGCCCTCTTGACCAATTTGTTAAGTTTCCCCCTGTCCCTCTCTGCTATTCCACCACTCCAGCAGACCACAGCATAACAGATGCTACCACAGTGTCGTAAGACGTCCTTAGAAGAGTCCTGTTCACCCCAAAGGATCTCAAACACCGTAGCAAGTGAAGACGACTTAGGCCCTTTTTGTAAAGGGCATTCGTGGACCAATCCAGTTTGTTATAGAGGTGAACACCCAGTTATTTATAATCCAATAATTCAATAATTCAATGTCCAAACCCTGGAAGTCAATCACCAGCTCCTTCGTCTTGCTGGCATTGATGCGAGGATGGTTCTGTTCACACCAGCTGACAAAGTCATTGATGTATTTCAGTTTGTTTTCCTCCGACATCCGGCCCACAATGGCGGTGTTGTCTGAGAACTTGAAGTGTCAATGTTATAACTGAAATATATATATTATGCTTATATATATCCCAGAAAATTATATTTAGTAATACGGTAGTCTACTTCAACTTTTCAATATTCAGAGGAATAAAGGCTCCTGTGTCATTATTGAATTTCTGTATCTTCTAGGAATCTTGTATCTGTAGAGCACATTTAAAGAATGAGTGATGTTTATTATAACTTGGGTTTTTGCAATGATGCAAAAAAAAAAAAAAAAATCAGACAGGTGATAAAGCATTTTACTGAAACCTGACAACATATTTCCTAGATG
This sequence comes from Pundamilia nyererei, assembly GCF_000239375.1. NCBI lineage: Eukaryota > Metazoa > Chordata > Actinopteri > Cichliformes > Cichlidae > Pundamilia > Pundamilia nyererei. The sequence goes on from NW_005187413.1 coordinate 6,105,415, forward strand.
AAATGTCCAGAAATGATTGAGTAACATCTTGGTGCCAAAGATTTCACTTAAGTACAGCGGTGTCTCTACCAGAAAGAGTAAAAAAAGAGAGAGGTGGCTATAGATATCTAAGCTTGTTTAGCAAACTGCACCCAACAAACTATATACTAGACGCACATATCAGCTAATTAGTATCAGATCAATAAAATATCAGAATTTCAATCACCAAAAATGAAACACAAATTTGTTGCATGATAAATGGAATAGTTCTTATGAGGCACTTATACAACATGCCACAATCACACACTCACTATTTTCAATACTTAGTGGCTAACATTTACTCACAGCTGAACGCATCAGAGCAGCTTCTGCTGGAGAAGCCATGGACTGACACATCAACCTTCCAATTAGTAGACAACCTGCTCTTCCTCCTGAGCTACAGTCACCCCATGGTCTGTATCACAGAGCACGCCACAGTCAGAAAATCCAATACAAATGCTCCAAAAGGGTTAAACAGCACACACACAGTGAAGAGGTCCAATTTAATGAATCAAAGTAGTGGATGGGGCCTAAAAGACTTTAGGGGACATCTGGTTATCAGCAGGGCCATGCCCCTGAGTCAATTATCCAGGAAAGTGAATGACAATATTAAAAAATTCACCAAAGCTGTAAACATGCTTTTTAATGCTGTAAAGTTTGGCATTTTAACATTGGTGTGTTTGGGAACTGACTTCTGGCATCAAGTGGCAACTAGAGAAACAGCAGTTTTTTTGTTGTTTTGCGTTTGCTTCAGTTTTCAGCTATGACGGTCGTAGCTTAATCTGTTCATACCCTCCCAGTGAACCATATATAAAGTAATGTCATATGTACATTATATACAGTAACAATGTATACATTCTATCTTTCTTAAAATTAAGTTTTCAGTTCAATTCAATTCAATTTTATTTATATAGCGCCAAATCACGACAACAGTCGCCTCAAGGCATTTTAAGAACCATATTACAGTAAGGTTGCAACATAGTGCTTTGTTCTCAACCACACTCACCTGTGACTTGTGATTATATAAAAAAAATCTATCCACAGAAAGACATACAAACGCTGTCCCGTTTAAACTGCCTTTGTTGTAGTTCCTGCTACAGTAGGTGCCACGGGACCGCATTTTGCCGTGATGACGCACAGACAGAAACAGACACTCACACACACATACATACATGTGAGGTGAAAGCAATACCAGCCAGGCTGTTGCAGCTGGTAAATATCAGCGACCGAATAAATTGCCATCTCTTATCCACATCTGATCTGTAAAGAGTAACCCTATCACTGCTTCTCGGAAATCAGACACGTTACCATGTGGTTTGTATCTGCTGCTAGGGAAACCATACAAACTATCGAGGAAACAGGGACATTTTTATCCAATTTCAGGTCCCGTAGCAGAAAGTAATCCATAAGGGCTGCATGTGTGTAATTTCTTACAGGCAGATAGATTTCCAACAAAAAACACTGTGTTGTGGATGGGACACATTTGCAAGAGTTTAGGGCTGATCAAAAATCAGGCGGGACTGTTTAAAATAAAAGGTATATAATAGCCAAGACATTTATGGTTGATGAGGTTTTCATTTGTTTTATTATCAAAACCACACAACTGAAAAAAATATCTCATGGTTAGTGTCAAAGAAAATCTGTTTCAGAGCTAAACTCAAGAGCCTTCTAACACTAAAATGTTTCCAACCTGCAGAATTTAGGTGGAAAAAACCCCTAGCAATGTGAGGCACAATTATTTTCCTGTGCACCGCTTTTGTCTCGTGTGATAGTGAGCTAAAGCCATGTGACAGCAGATCTAGGCAAGCAGGCGACAGAAAGCAAGTGCATAGACAACAATGCACAAGAGTATGCATGCATAATTACACATGCATTTATGATTTGCTAATGTATCTCCCGAAGTGTGAGAGTGAACAGTCTTTAGCACCTACTGTAGCTATACACACACTTATGTTCCTGTGCAGACAAAATCACGATCATGTACCAAAAAAACAAAAACAAAAGCCAGACATATTGAGAGTATACTCGGACATGCATGAACACAGGCATGTTCATTCCCTCTCTTCCACTAACAGCCAGCGATGTGTGAAACTGAGATGTGCAGCATGTGACTCTATTAATGAATGAATAGCTCTCAGCACAGTGAGTGTGTGTGTGCGCAAATGTGTGTATATTTTGAGTGCTGCGGAATTAATGCTCCCTTTGATCCCCTCTTGCACATTACTCAGTGATATATGGATGGGCGCATATGTGTATGCGAGTGAGAGAGAGAGATAGAGAAGGAGAGCAGGGGAGAGGCGGTGTCAGCAAAGCCTTCCCATTCAGCAGCTAGCTACTGTTTGAATGCCATTCAACCAAAAATTGTGTCTTGGTGGTGGAGATGGCGGGATGAGGAGAATGACAGGGAATGAAGCAGAAAAGTGAAGCTGACAGAGATGAAGTGAGGCGATATGCGATAAATTTGGAAGAAAAACTATATGAAAGAGGCGGTGAAATGAAGTGGGAAACGGAGTGTCGAGACAGAGGTGGGTGAAGGATAAAAAAGATCATGAAAACAGGGGAGGATTTACGAGGATTTAGGCCATTTCAAATAATAATTAAAATCTACCATCAACATTTCCTCTTCACTGATTAACTATGAATGGAGCTCGATCGACAGTGCAGGGCAGGGTTTTGTGTGTGTGTGTATAAGTGTAAGTGTATGTGTGGTCGAGCAGAATCATTGGCTGTGTCTAAACATCCTCAATGAAACACAGTGATCTGTGAAAAGTCACATGATCACTTGATCCTCCTTGAATCCTTGACAAACGCACACTAGTTGCTGGTACTCCAGCAGAGGCCAGAGTGAGAAAACATTAAAAAGAAAAAGGCTTTACAATTTAAGCAAATTCAGACAAACTTTAAAGAATAGATTTCAGTAGCACTTTCTAGAATTAAAGCTCAGTAATAAAGGAGTAAGAGTAGGGTAACAAGGGTGAAACAAGAGGATAATAATGTGGTCCTTTCTAAGTTATTACTTTGCTATTACCAAAGTAATAACCATGTAATATCCTAAGTAATATTATGGTATGGTATGGTGGCTACAGTTGAGTAATATTACCCTAAGATTTATGTAATGTAATAGGGTAATAGGGGCCACAATACACGGGTAAAATTGTAGACATGCTTATTACACAGAAATTACCCAAGATATTTCCAGGTGATAACCACATTTCTTTAAATTAGCTTTCATAGGTTATTAATGTGTTATTAAAGAGAAACAGGCATTTTTGCATTTTGCAGCTCTGTTTCCTGCACAGAAACTACCATGGGTAATTGAGTGATAATAACCTTTTTACATTATTATGTCCTTGTGTTTTTCTTGTTATCCTACTATTACCACTTTATTACTGAGCTGTAATAGAAAGTGCTACCTAGCTTTCTATTGTTTTGTACAGTTTTGTTTTGTCCTTTCCTGAGCTTTTGGATGTTTTTCTTATTTCTGGACACTAACACTGATATAATGGCAGGGAGTAAATGTCGTGAATTATTTAGTAAGCAGTGAGAAATTCTGGGCACTGCCTCTGTCTCACAAAACATCCTGTGATCTTGTGATGTTCACTAGAAAAAAAATTAACCAGAACTGAGTCCACTAACAACCACTGGGGCATTGTCATCGTGGCACACTCAGAACTAAAGGAGGCATGCTGGTTGGAACCAGACCAGCTCCTGAACTTGGTCTCAGTTATAAGGATCCAAGTAGACCTTGAGCAGATACCTTGTTTGTTTAACCTCTGAACTGAAGAAAAAAACTAAAGAAATTGTATTTTTCAGGGATAGCAAAATTCGCAAGGCTACAGTGTTGGGTTTTGGTGTGTTTTTAGAGGTTAAACTGTGAATGTGAGAGAAATATGGACAGAGATAGATTTTCTTCCTGAGGCCATAGTCCTTCACATGGGAGAAAACATAATACATTTTCTTTTCTTTCTTTTTTTTTGTCTTTTTGTTTCGGTGCAGGTTTATGGCAAAAATAAAAAATTGGTAAACAACATACCCTAATAGAACTGGCCAAAGTGACTAAGAAGCTTCCGCTAGTGTGTAATAATCTTTCATTCAATAATAAATACTGCAAAGATTGAAGCACAAACATTTCATAGGGAGTTTGTTCTCCCTGGTAGGGCCTAAATAAAGAATTGTCATTTCTTTCTTTATTCTTTATTTTTATTTCAGTGCAGTGCAGTGTTGTCACAGGAAAACACTAATTATAATTAATTATAATTATTTATGCAGTTAAGGATTTTTAAGTGCAAATGTTTGCATGCCTCACCTAATTAACTGAAGAAACATTAGTAAAAATTACAGTAAAAGAAGCAATTTAGGAAATCCTTGATTCCGATGAGTAATAATGATCAAATTTTTTTCCTACATAGTAAAAACATTGGTCAATGATTATATCATATTATGACAATCTTTGTTTATAATTTCCATAAATATTGAGGCATCAATTGAGCATTGAAGCACCAATTTTCTACATGTATGTAAACATTACTAAATGCAGAGTTTGTTCTGCCTATAGGTTTCCACTGGCTGTTTCAGTTTTCATAGTTCAGAGATATCCAGGCTAGGCTAGTTGGTGACTCAACTGCCGGTAAGTGTGAATCTGTTGGTTGTGTCACTCTGTGTGTCATCCCTGTAGCCTTTTAGATAGATAAGTGGCTATATATAATGGAGTTCAGTTATTTGGCTCCTGTTTTGGCACTTTCATGTTATTGATACAAGAGGCTTTTGACAGGACAATGCTACAGGCTAAAAAGCTATCAGTAAATTAATATTAGTAAGATAAATTTCATTTATATCACACCTTTCAAGATAAAGATCCCAGTGCTTAGAAAAAAATGCCAGAACATCAAAAGAAACAAACAAAAACATTACAGGTAAGCAAGTTTAAAATGTTTTTAGCGGTTTTTGAAAAGGGATCACAGAGTGCACAGATCTCAGGCTCACTGGTAGTGAGTTTCACTCACAGTGGGGGCCACTGTTGCCAAAGCTTGGTCTCCTTTATTTCTCTATAGGTTACGACGTAGGTGCTACACAGATTCACTGCAGAAGTCTAAATGAGGCCTGACAAGACTGTCAGAAGTGCTGTGATATACTGAACAACCTGTAGGTGTTCCAAAGAAGTTTTGTTAAGACAAGTGAACAATGAATTACAATAATCCAGACTTGACAAAATAAAGATGAAAAACAATTTCCAAATCAAGAGAATCGTAAAATGGAACTCAACTTATCAATATTTCTTAAGTGATAAAAGCAAAAGCAAACCATGGATTAAATGTTTCTATCTAGAGTGAAAGATCAGTCAAAAGACATCAGAGTCCCTGATAGAAAATGTAGCACATGTGGCAAAGGGACCTAGAATTTCCATTATCACAGGTCAAAGCTGTTGGGGGCACAAACAAGGACTTCTGATTTCGCTTCTTTAAGATGGATTACATCATCAGCAATTCAATATTTATTAGAGTGTAGGAACTTATGTGAGTTCTTTAGCTTAGATATATAACTAAATGTCATCTGCAGTGACAAGAATTGTCCTTAAATATATAGGGAGCAGACACAACAGAAATTTAAAGGGACTCGAAATAGAACCTTGTGGCACACCACAGGCAAGAGAAGAGGATCTGAACTTATCAGCAACCACAGAAAAGGATGATTCAAATGAGACACTCCAAAATACAACCTATTACACCCACCTAGTATCTGAGCCTATGGTAAACAGTATCAAAGGGAAAGGTCATGTCCAAGATCAGAAAAGCAGAACATTTGCCTGCATCGCCTCACATCAAAGTGTCACTGGAGCCTCTAAGGCCTCGAGGGCCAGTGTCCTGCAGGTTTTAGATATCACCCTGTTTCTAATATCTGCAGGACACCGGCCCTTGAGGCCTGGAGTTCGACACCAGGGCCCTATTTCACGAAGCCGGTTTAGAAAACTCAGAGT
>NW_005187413.1:6117111-6139200 GCF_000239375.1 Pundamilia nyererei
CAGCTCAGGAGAAAAAAGCACCGAAATAAAGCACCGAAATGTGCGCTGCTTTTCGGTCTGGTTACTACCGTTTATGTCAGAACCGGTGCCATCATGGCACCGGACACCGGTACCCATCCCTACTCAGGGTATACTTACTCAGAGTTTGCACTAAACCGGCTTCCTGAAATAGGGCCCTGTGCTCTAAGGATAGCTGTTTTGGTTTCTGCGTAAGCTAGATTGGAAATTTTCAAGAATGCTGTATTTGTCCAAAACAGTTGGAAGCTGCTTTGGTGCAACATTTTCTAAAACTGTAGCAATAAACAGCAATTTTTAGATTGGTGGGATGGTTGTTACTAAAAGCTTCAAAACCAAAATCTAACCTGAGCTCCTATTATCACAAGATGTGGAGTGATCAAAAGTAAGTACAAAGACACAATGCAATGTACTATATATTAAGAGGTAAGACTTTCTTGATCCAAAAGCTTTGTAAGCATATAAATGGAAATTAATGAAAATAATCACAGTTAAAGTGTAGAAGTGTGTTCTACTAAATACAATACATTATTCTGAAATGACCAACGCACCATAACACGCACCTTCGTTTACAGTGCATCCTTATGGTAAATCTGCGTACTTGCATGAGAGTATTTCTATACTTTCCACCACTGACCATAACAAAAACAAATAAATAAATAAAAGCAGGTGCACACAATTTGTATAACAATACTGCTGATTCCAAATTGATGACGCGTGTAATGCTTTTTGAAAGCGAAACACAATCTGTTGTTTTTGTCAGGGCCTGTGTGCTCACCATCCCACCAGAGACCGGTCCATAACTCTGACTGCGTGCCAGGGCCTCCACAAACTATTGATTCTCTGGTGCACTTTAGCTGTAACCCAACTCCCAGCCCCCATCAATCATCAGCCCCCTCTGCATCCTACTAAAGCTTCCAAAACAGCCTTCTAGGGTACTGGGTCTAGCTGGAAAATATTGATCCTGGCATGTACCATCTGATTATGATGTGTTTTATGACTCTGTGGAGGGGAGCTTTATTGTTTTAGTGGCCACTTCTGGTTTCTGATGATGGACCTGATGAGGTCACTGTAGGGGGAAGAGGAGCAGGGAGAAGAGGACACAACCCATATGGAAAAGATATATATAAATCTTATAAAGTTTGTACCTGTCTTGTGTAAAACTTGTATGAAAAGCATACAAGAGTGAAAACAGATATAAGATCCCTTTAAAAAGTATATAAATGAAACGTGTATGTTTTGGATACTTACTAAAACAATATATGAAAGTAATGAGAAAGTGGCCACTTTCATGAGTAAATCATATAAGCCTTATATGATTCCCTCTATGAAGTAGGCCACATCTTATGCAAGTCTTTTATAAGTTTTCACTATTGCTTTTCCATATGGCAAGAGAGGAGGCAGATGTGAAGAGTAAAACGTGGGGAACAACAGCAAAAGAGAGAGACAAAGTGATGTGTAAGAGGGGAGAGTTTAATCGATACTCTAAAGCATGACATCATCGTTCTGCCAGTCTGGAGAGACATCAGGCGATCTGCCACCGACAACAACCAACCCCCGGGCCATTAATCGTTAATGTCATCCGCTCACCCATGCCTCTGCAGTGGTTCAGCCCAGTGTGATGTTACAGACCAGGGCACCTTCAAACCAAGCAATGTGTTTGTAAACAACAACAACTGATTTTAAATGCTGCTTTTGTAGAAATCTAATTCAATGAAATGGAGCCATCGATTATGACAGAAGGAACTGTTTTAAGTTATTCTTTTTAATTGTGTCATGAGCACTCTGGTAGCTTACAACTTTTTTGATTGTAATATTATAGCTTGTCAGTCTAGATTTATCACTCTGGATGGCATTTTACCTTCAACATTATTATTTGTAGTTGTATTGGAAGTAATAATGCTAATAACTAGTGATTTAAATCCTTAAATATATCAAGAAAAAGCCTTTATTTCTTATTCAAATATAGTTTTTGTTCCTACAGACTAAACTGCCATTAATTTGTTGTGGATATGTGAGCCGTGAGACCGGTAGCTGGTTGACAAGCTGGAGCTTCCAGATGAAGTAGGTGGCTCAGTGGAGAGTGCACAGGGAGCTGAGTTTCAGATAAGTCTTTCTTTCCACAGAAAATCCCAAAACTTGAATACTGACGATGAGTTTTTGACTCCAGAGTAGGAAACAGGTAAGTTCTTCAGAAAATGGGGCAGAAACTCCAGGCAGATACCAGAGAGCAGACAACACATAAGGATTACTGACTAGAACTTACAGAAGAAGGATTTGAACAGGGCAGGCCCAAGTAATCTGCCCACCTCACCACCTGAGAGCAAAGAGATTGAGAAAACAGAGAACACCCCAAGTCTGCCCCAAATCCTAACAGAACCTCAGCATTCACCTCCTCACAAGCTACTTTCGGCTGCTCCCTTATTCACCAGGTGTCACCACAGGGGGTAGCTAACATCTGATGCCTTTCCTGACATAATCCCAAAAGGAATGGTCTCTCCTTCCAGGATTAAACTGGGAAGCTTAAATTTGTTAGGCAAATCTGTGAACCACTGCAGAGCCATATCACTTTCACCTAACCAAAGTTAATTGATTTCAAATATTTTCAATTAATTTAATGACAAAAAAATGACTGAAAGTTTATCAGTCCCATATTCCTTGCCACTCAACCCACTAGCAGGCTCAGTTTGTAATTATCATTATCCCCAACTGGTAGATGGATGCCTCTCCTCAAGCTTGGGTCTGCCAGAGGTTTCTTCCTGTTAAAAGGGAATTTGCTTTCCTCGCGCTGTCACCAAGTGCTTGCTCAAAGGGGATCGTGTGATTATAGGGTTTCATCAATATTATTGTAGGGTCTTTACCTTACAATATAAAGTGCCTTGAGGTGACTACTGCTCTGATTTGGTGCTATATAAATTGCATATAAATTGAATTGAGCTGAATCTCATTCAGTGACAGTCAATCTACCTGGCTGAACAGAAGTACTGGGTGGAGACTTTACTCTTTGAAACAATAATGTAGGCTGCAGGTAAACTGTATGTACTATTTCAAAACAGTTTCACTACTTTTGGTACTTCTTGTATGGTTAATAGTCATAGATTGAATATAAGAGCGTGATCTTGGTCACAGACTATGAATGAACCACATGGACACACATGTCAATTAGCACTAAGTAAAAATGTCCTGAAAATAGCAATACAAAAAAAATACTCAAACCCTCTGTACTTGTCATGAAGAAATGAGCTACAGAAACCAAAAATGTCTCTGGCTTAATTTAGGTCCCTGCAATTATAATTACTTTCTTTAATGCCACAGCTATAGCCGTAATACTACAATTGCCACATTTGTTATTTTTATTACTAGTCCTGGATTTGTACTGCTACTGCATTGACCACCAATGCCTGCCTATGGCCAGGATAATGGTATGACCAACAAAATTTAATTTTCATTCATTGAGAAATGCCATAAACATGACATACTTTTCAAACAGCCATACATATTTGAAAATTAAATGTGTCATGAATGAAGTAAAGCCACAAACAGCAGCCTCACTCTAATTAATGCAAAGCAAATAACAAACAGGAGACATTCTCTACCTCACACAGCCGACCTCTAGACGAAACATCCTATCTTGTCTGGAGGTCATTTATGGAAGGAAAATCACACACACACACACACAAGGATGCAAAATGTAGACCCACACACCCAAAGACATGTGAGATGGGCATCGAGAGGTAGACTCTGAATGGTGAGAGGAAGACGGCTGAGGTTAGTTAGTGTTCCTGCCGTCTGGAGGTGAATTGGTCTCTTGTGAATTATTAACGAAGCAGGGAGAGCCCCTTGCAACCCAGTACTCTCACCTATTTTAACTTTAATGATCCGTGCACATCCGAACTGGTGTATAACCTTACTGTTCCAAAGTGCAAGAAAATCTCCTTGAAGCATAGAAATGGACACTTGGTTGCGTGGCATGGGATTGAAAGACTTTTTTGTGAACACACTGCACTAATATATCTCTGAAATCATAGACTTTACAACAGGAAGACATAATTCACCATTCAATTCATGCTTATAAAGTTGCTTTGTTACATAAAACTATGGCTTCTATGAGAACAGAGGAAGAACAGTAACTATTATTACTAACTACTACAAGTCAACAGATTTACAGTTGTCTCTTTTTGTAATGCTGATTCGACTTTTGAGCTGCAACGCTGTTAGTTGCTACTGGATGGGTTAGCAGCAGCCCTGAGTGAAGGTGCTGTTCCACTTTAAATCAGTAAATACAAGGAAATCAAGATGGGTGTAATATGAGACCTCATGAAAAATGAGGTAGCTGTCCTCTGAACTGCTTGTAGGAAGTCCTGCAAATGCTGAGAATCATCCACTTGGAATAAGATTCATGCAATCAAGGAACAGACTAAGAAACATTTATTTAATGGCTGTATTTTTTAATTTTGACTAACTAAGATCTATTACATATTACATGCAAGACTAACTCTGAGAAATGGTGATGCTACATGAGGGCACATCCAAACTCTGACAGTAGTGTGTGTATAAAGCATTTATTATTGTCTATTATCAAACAGAATGAAAATACAAATATATTTTCTTGTTTATTCCATTCAGGAGCTGGTGACTACATCACCCACAGTGCACCTCTTTTTTTAACCTCCTGTTCTTTTTATAGAGCAAATGTTTCATTTATTGTGCATGTGAACAGCCAACTGCCACTGGCTGATGAATTCCCTTTTTGATTAGTAAAGTTTATCAGATTTACTTTGACCCAAATGATTAATATGCTCACAATCTTAATGCTAACATGCTGTTGTTTGCCAGGTATAGTCACCATTAGTCAAAAATATCTTGCAGGCGATGAAGAAATGATGTAAATTCTGTTCTCAGTGACATCAATTGTAAAATACTCTATAAAGGTAATTTAATAATCTAATTTTAATAAGCAAGAGTACAGTTAGATTATAAACACCGTCTATAGGAAGAAAGAAAGTTGAGAGAAATTATTGATCTAAAATGTGCAACAGAAATCAGAAAATAGTCACAAAATAAATTATCAAAAAATATGGTAACTCAGAACAGGTGCTCCTGTTCAAGATGAACTGTGCTATAACACCCTTCCCATTTCAGGCCCACATCTGGGGTGGGTGAAAACCACCTCTATTCCCCCTTTCCGAAAAGAAATGTCAGTGCAGACAGACACATTTGCAAGACCACTAATTTTTAACCAGTCAGCTTTCTACTCTACATTGTTGGCTGTTTGGAAGACTACATAAAACTGCATCTCTGCCTATGCACAGGTTAGACTCCAACAATCCCTCTTTCTATGTAAAGCTGCATAAAACAGACCCCAACAGGGGACCATAAATTCTGTATTCAGCAAAGGAGCTGCTTGATTAGAGCGCACAGGAGGCCGGGGACATGACGCCCACTCGCCGCTGTGAACTCTGACCAACTTCTAACCGTGCCAGACAGCCGTGTTCTCACGTAATGTCAGAGGGTAATGTCCAAAAAAGTTCAGGGGTTCAGAACACGTGTGAAAACAGTTTCTGTGTGGTAGTAAAAGTGCTTTGTGAATGGATTAATGTGGCTTATAGTGGAAACTCTCGGAGTATATATAAACAGCATCCACTGACCATTCAATTTAAAAAAATGATGCACTTAAGTTTTTGACATGCAGGAAAAAAGTTAAGACCTTTTTAACGAAAATGTTTCTAAGCTTATCTTTGGCACGGGGCACATCTAATAACCTCAAAATCTGTGAAGAAAAAACTGCAGATGTTGCAAATTCTCATCATTGTACTCTTCATGGAGCTCAAACGATTCCTGCAGTAGCTGCGGGAGTATCTGATGAAAACTGAAAAGCTCCCATTGAGAAGTGAGATGTCAGTGTGCGTTCACAAAGGACAATCCTGACATCACACATGCACAGACACATAAACGAATAAGCACATGTTTATGTACACAAACAAGTATGTACGTGTGGAGAGGTACTCTCACACATAAACACGCTCACACTTCACCACAGTGGTAATTGCCAAGCCCCAGTTGCCATAGTGACAGAACTGATCTCTGTATTTGTATGTGTGTGTGCATTTTGTCACACTTCACCCCGAGTGAGTGTTGATATGCAAGGATTTCAGCACTGGTGTGTGTGTGTGTGTGTGTGTGTGTGTGTGTGTGTGTGTGTGTGTGTGTGTGTGTGTGTGAATGACAAAACAGAGGAAACACTTGAGCTTGTCTGTCGGCACTCAGGCCAGAAATAGGTCTGATGAACACCTACGCATCAGATAAGAGCTTCTTTTCCATTGAGCCCCAGACTGAAAATCACTCTGACCACACTGACTCAAAAATTACTCATTTTCTCTCCCTGAATTAACCAGTTGAGAGCTGACCTTGGGAATTAGCGCAATGGGTGAAGGAGTCTTATATTTGTTCAACACTGTAACGACAAATCTTAAATCATGCAAAAACGTTCTCATGTACAATAAGAAACTTGAAGAAAAAAAGAGGAATAAACCAAATGTACCCAACGTGACAGTGCTAAAAATTAATATAGGACCTCTAACCTTGACAACTATATGCGGGGGTGGGGGGTTTATAACTCACCCATTAATTTTAGTAAGGATTAAAGTTTTCATGATTAGGTTTCTGACTCCTATGCTTCTCTGTGACTAATTGGAACTGGACCTCTTGAATGTGTTTGTGCCGTCTGTGCCTTTTGGTGGATTTTTAATGAAATTATCAGGCGAATAGTAAGGCCTGCTGTTTTTTACAGCCTGTCCAAGAAGTTTATGCTTTGGTGAGTTAAACTGATGCCTCCTTCTAAACCAGGCTTGCAACTGTTGACTGATGCTTCATGTCTTTACGTCACTCCTGAGTGAAGTCGGAAAAGGGAAGAAAAATAGCATTTGTTTTGCTCCGTAGTAAACTTCCAACTTCAAATGGAATGCACCATGATAACTTGTCCAAATATGGTTAGGTTTGGCAGCGAAATACCCAAAGCGCTTCAAAGCACGACTTCTCAAGTCGAGTCTAGGCTTGTCTCTTGATGGAAATTACCTTTACTGACAAATTTGCACTTTACTCTGGGTTCAAATGCTGGCTTGGGCCTTTCTGTGTGAAATCTGAATTTATGTTCTCCCCATGTCTGTGTGGGTTCTGTCCGTACTCCAGCTTCTTCTCACAGTCTAAAGAGATGCATGGGGTTAATTGGTGATTCTTAATTGGCTGTAGGTGTGAATATTAGTGTGAAGTGTCTCTGTTTGTTAGCCCTGCGATAGATTGGTGACCTGTTGATGGTCTATTCCGGCTGTGATAGCTGTAGTAAGCTCTACTGACCCTGTATTGGGTCACTGGAGCTGTTTAATTCCTGCCCCATTACTACAATAAATAATGACTGTATATCAGCTGGGATATAAATATTAATAATAATGATAGGAAATGAAGAGTGGCAGAGAAGGTTTTTAGTATGGTGCTTTTTAACTTGAGACAAAATAAGTAGTTGATGCTGTAATAGTCAATAATGACTGAAAAGATACTGATTTTTTTTTCCATTGATTATTTCAAACGGTTAATGAGGAGCAACTCATGAATAAAGTGAGGACATGGATCAAATAACAGATGATTAAAAAATAATCACCTCCTAATTATTCACTAATAAAATAACTTCCAGCAGCTTGTTTTGTACTGAGGTTGGTTTTTTTCCACTTTGTGAATACACTGTAAGCACATTGGTGTTATGTGCTCTTCTTTCTGCTGAGGTCTTTAATTTGCATTTGATTTTCAAAAGCATTTGCACAGATTTACCAGGTAGGTGGGAGGTAGGGGGCTCAAATGTACAACTCTGAGGAAAATGGGTAAGGTGAAAGCAGCGTGTTAAGCAAGAGGAAAAGGCAAGTGTAAATCTTAAAGTGCAGACAAAAGGTCATACCGAGAAAGGAAAGAAGGAAGCCCGACAGGAAGGACAGGACAGAACATGAAAGCTGACGTGCTAACAGATGGTCCGGTGGAAACAATGGAGACGGGACTGGTTTACATGATGAGGAACTGATGATAAGGTCACTAAAAACAGGTAGCGAGTGGGTGTGAAGATTAGGTGATTAAAAGAAATGAGGACAAAGAGAGAGAGTACATTTTTGCACAGGATATTCTGACATGTCACAGTAGGAAAAATGTCAGTTGGACATAAATAGCTGAATTCCATGTAGCTATTTTAAAGTCTTGCTATTTAGGTTTCTCACTCACTGTCGCTCTTTCACATTTTACCAGAGACGCTTTACGCAAACAAAGTCATTGTTAATGTTGTTACTAGCAGCTGTGCTTCTCCAGCCTTGACAGGTCAAAATGAGAAATATGCCTAGGTTAAAGGTCAAAGGTCAAAGCTGTTGAACATTCTGAACTGATTGTTTCTATAGTTTCTGGTTTTCTTGGAACACAACAAGATTTGGGCTGTCTACAAATATTTTTATTTTTATTTTTAAAGTATTTTACAGTTTGTTTGTTTTTTACTGCATTTTGCAGTTTTTAAGTGCATTTTATTGTTTTTATTGTGTTTTACAGTTTTGTATTTTACAGATTTTTTAAAACTACATTTTACTGTTTTAACTGTATTTTACCTTTTCTATCTGGATTTGACTGTTTGTTTGTTTGTTTGTTTGTTTGTTTGTTTGTTTGTTTGTTTGTTTGTTTGTTTGTTTGTTTGTTTGTTTGTTTGTTTGTTTGTTTGTTTGTTTGCTTGCTTGCTGTATCTGCCCAGGAATTTGGAAATTTGGAAATGAGCTGATCTGCTACAATGCATCTTTTCCTTTTGTGTGATGAATGTATTTTGAGCATGGTGCCTAAAATAAAACAGACAAATAAAGAAATACATTACATTTTTTTATGTACCTCATAGTTTATTCATCTTAATAAAAATGTTTTTTAAGCTATGGTAGCTTTATTTTGTTATTCTCAAAATAAAGTTATTGCATTTTATTTTCCCCATAGGAAAATATACTTTTTTTAAAATGTTTTCTTTACTGTCGGTGCTTAGCTGTTATACTTATAAGGTCCAACTAATTCCAAATAGCTATGAGACAAGTACTTGAGTCAGATAAGGAAGATAAATAAATATAAATATATATATATTTATATGAATAAATACAAATAATGAGCTGAGTTTAAGCGAATCAGCTCTGTATTCTATTCTCTTTGGCCTTAAAGGCTTCTCTCTGTAACCCTCTGCATCTTTCATTCCTTTAACAGGAAGCTCTGTGGTTAGCATGTTGGATGTTAATGGTCACAGCATCTATTTTCAGGTTGCAACCTGAAACGGCTGGCAGCTGTGTGGAACTGGACTGGGCCCTAGCTCTGAGTACAGAAACAGGAAGACAGATTGGACACTGGGGTTTAGGTGTCAGTATGTGTGTGTGTGTGCGTGTGTGCTGCGTGTGTCCGAGGGGGCAGGAAGTGGCCGTGGACACCTGAGTCGTCTGATATGTAGAGAATCTGTCACCTCTGATCACATGGTGGAGTCTGTTGCACTGGGCCAAGGACAGGACAAGACTTTCCCACAGTTAGAATTAGTCATAGCTAGACAGACAGTCATTTCAGTCAGTTCCGCCAATGCAAGGTGGAACAGAGCTACCACCCAGCAATGCACCTCTAAAATCAAAAGTACCATTGCAGAATGCTAGAATGAAAAGTCGTGTGTCCAAAGAATGGGAAATAAGAAAAATGATATATTAGCTAGAGGGAACATGGAAATAAAGAAATGAAACTGCAGTGAGCTCCTTATAAATCTACTTCCTCATTTTTTTTAAAACATCTTTTTGATTTTTAAAGTAACATTTGGTAACATTGTGTCACACCGTTTTGCTTAGCAGTGGTCAAATTTAATTAGATGTTGAACTAAAGGAGACTCCAGAACATCTCTTTCTGGGTGAGATTGTGTCTATAAAAGTTTTAATATTTGTGTGCAATTGTTTTTTTTTTTTCAGTCATTACACCTTATTTAAAGAAGACAAACAGACATTTCTGTGTGTACATTGGTTGAATTATTATACATATATGTAAAGCTGTATTGGACAGTAGTAGTGGCTTGTAATTGTTGTCATGGCAATAAAGAAAAAGGAGGGAAAGAAAAAAGAAAAGAAACAGGCAACACCAACAGGAAAGCTGACTAAGCAGTTGTGAATCTCCTCTCCTGTCTTCTCCCCTCGCTCACCACAGACTGGACAATAACAACACAAACATCAGAAAACCATTAACCTCACAGCAAGCAGCATCCCACTGTGTGTGTGTGTGCCCGTCATTGCAAACTTATAACCTTTTTATTTGTCGCGTTTTTTTCAGACCTTGTTTCCACTTGCCTTTAAGAGGCAGCTCATAAGTGGACAGCAGAGACACGCCGTCATTTACACCTACTGCTGCATCTCCAGTGGTCGGTTTGACCGATTGCGTTTATATATCGTTATTTCTACATCGTTTCCTCCTGTGCACAGTTATTGCCTCCATCACCAGTCAGGTGACACCCCCCGCCCCCTTTTTTAGCAACAAAAACCAAAATGTATAGTATGATACAACCACTGAGAGTGGCAGGGCATATTCACTGAAGACTGTGGAGGACAAGATGAGGGAGCACTACATCCTGCACTTATTACGTAACTTTAATCTTCCTGTTATTTTCATGCTGAAGACCCATCAGGACACATTGTCATAAGACTAGGGGGGGGGGGGGGGGGGTGAGAAAATGAGTCCCAGTCCATCTCAAAAGGGCAGAGAAAGTGGCTGGATCACCACATATTTTAGTTTTTTTTTAATTTTTCCACCTAGCATGACCCACAAGTGATCTGATTGTTAGGACACACTGTAAAACAAAGACGACAAAGGCCACACTGTAATCATCACAAAGTTTTAATGAAGAGCGGAAGCACCTGACATGATACTGTCATTGGGTGAGGAATACAATGATTTTAACAACAGCAAAGCTGAGTTATTGAAGACGAAAAAGCTGAAAGTGTGTGTTTGGAGGTGAGCAGCTAAACACAGTTCACAGAGTTCTTGGGATATTTTGACATTTTGAGCTTGTGTTAAACCCATAACGGATTTCTTTTTCAGGACAGAGAGAAGTTTCCCTTAATTCACCAGACCAGAAAAAATGATTATGCTGTCATGCTGCAGATTAATCTTGAGGCCCTGTGAAGGTCCCCCATTTAGTTAGGATATAGTTTCAGTCAGGATATAAGAAGGAAATGCTCAACGTACCAGCTGTCATGACTTTAAAACTGAACCCCTCCTCACTGCTTTGCAGCACTGCAGCAACAAACTGCTCCTCTCTTTCTTTCTAATTCAGATAATTCCTATCATCACATAGTTCTGTCACAATGAAGAAACCCATTACCTGTATCTTTTTCCACCAGGCTATATTCAGCAGGTGTGATTTACTGAGCTTTTACTTATATTGCAAGAATCCCTTTAAGTAGCAGAGGAATCCCTCTGCTACTTAAAGGGATTCCACTTTGTGTGATGATAGAAACTAATCTGTGTGTATGTATGTGTGTGGGCACACATACATACACACATAGATGAGCACATCTCAGCTGCTGTACTGCAAAGCCCGGATTCATGTTTGCCAATAAGCAGCACTGATATGCAGCTTGGGCCGCAACACAAACTAGGGGATTTGTAGCTCATTAGTAGCCCAGTCATACGCACACATACAGTGTCCTGTATCTCCTGCAGGAAATGACTTGTTGACATCGTGATTCTGAAGACTGCATCTTTAGCTTTTAGCTCTCCCTATGGATAATAGACGCTAATGAGGTGAGACAGATAGAAACAAAGAGTCAGAGGGAGACAAGAAGACAGAGGCAGCAAATGAGAGGAAAAACACAGAGAGAGAGAAGACTGTAAAAAAAATTAAAATCCATTAGCGGTGCAAAAGAAAAAGAGGCACTGGATAAATTAGCCACAGAGACAATTAGGAGCATTTGAATGAAACGAGAACACCCTGTGAGCACATAATGAGATTACAATGTGGAAAGAACATTCATGATTATTTTGAATCCACCAGAGAGCTCTTATCCCCGTAGATTCAAAACCGTGTGTACTTCTCAGTAATAAAGTACTAGACATGCAGTCTATGCACACTTGTTAAGTCTAAACAACAAAGGCAGACATGATAAGAGAAGAATAGAATTTAAAAATAATACCCACTTGTTATTCAGCTCCAGGGCTCATAAAACTGAACAATATAACAGCATTTTTTAGCAAATTCTTAATTGTCAGCCTGGCAAAGTGGGCAAATGCCCAAAGGTCATAAAGCCCCCACAAATTTCCAAAATGAGCAAAATGTTCCCAGGTAACATTTCCTGAAACCTTTTTCTCTAAACTAAACACAAAATCCAGTTTTCAAACTATATTCATAAAACCGCCAACACTTCTGGCAAAACCTCACAAATCCATCAAAACTGCTTCATCTGCGTTCATTACCACACACTGCTTTTTAGATCACACCAGCAACCACTCCAAATATTAACACTACTCAGCATTTAGTACAGCGAAACATCCAAAACACAGCGCTCAGAACATGTAACTCAAGCCTTTCCCACCTCATTTGGCTGTTTTGTACTTCAACAAAAATGACAAAAATATGAAAACAGAAACAGAGTTTGTGAGTTTTTCAGAGTGATGCACTGAAACATAAACATACAGCAAAGATTCATGATTCTGGTGGCAACAGAGGTCTAGCCAACTTCGGCGTACCTTGTTCACATAAAAATTATTCCTGTAGCGAAACATACAGCAAACATTTTTTTATGTGTACTGTACTTCTCTGGCTTTGACTTTCTCCCTTTAACAGAAAGAACCCTCCAGCAGACCCAGGCTGGGGGTAGGCAGCCATCTGCTGAGACCGGTTTAGGATGAGGGGAGTAAGACAGGACTAAAAACACTGTAATTTACCATTTACCAATGTGAAAGTGACCATTTCACATTTTTCTCATCCAACATAATTACAAGACTAGACTGAAAATACTATGATTTATTCACAGAAGTGTGCCATTTTTGTATATTCTTCATCCAACACAATTAGACATAAACATTCACAGGCACTTCACTAGATACAGATCTTGCAAATACTGGTTGGAGCCCTTTTACCTTCCCAGTTGTGTAATTCTTTGTGGCACAGATTCAACCAGAAACTGGAAACATTGCTCAGAGATTTTGCTCCATGTTGACATGATAGCATCATGCAGCTGCTGCACATCCATAATGTGAATCTCTTGTTCCACCACAAAAGCGCTGTATTGGATTGAGATCTGATGACTCTGGAGGCCAGTTGGAATGATTTTAACTTCCTGCTGGAAGCTGCCATCAAAAGATGGCTACACTGGCTCATAAAGGGATGGACACGGTCAGCAACAATATTTGGGTAGACTGTGACAATGCTCAGTTGGGACTCAAAGTTGTTACCACCTTAAACCATTAATACAAGACATGAAAGATCCATACTCTCATGTTCTTTCCACCAAATTCTGATCTAACCATCTGAATGTGGCAACAGAAATTGGGACTCATCAGATCTGGCAACATTTTTACACTCTTCTGTTGTCCAATATTGTCAAACCTGTGCATACTTCTTGGAGAGTTTCTTGTTTTTAGCCAACAGGAGTAGCATCAGTTGGAGTCTTCTACTGCTGTAGCCCATCTGCTGGAAGCTTTGGCATATTGTGTGTTTAGAGAGTCTAGACATTGCCTTCCAACCTTTGACATCAACAAGGCATTTTCACCCAGCCCCAGATGTTTTTATCTTTTCTCTGTTTTTATCAAGTTAGTTTTTTCTAACATACTTAAACTAGACCATCTGCCACATTCAAAGTCATTTAAATCCTCTTTCTTGCCCTTTCTGATACACTGTTCAAACAACACTGAGTTGGTTTAGAGATAAGAGTTGGAGATTTATCTGTTCAGACTTAATGTGCTCATGACAAACTCATCAAGGAAGTCTTTACTGAAGCGACAGATCGGGTGAGTTTGCGTTATGTTTGCTGGTAACTAGAAACACTGATGAAGGTTTAAGGTATATCTGTATAGAACTGGCTTTCCAGACTTAAAGGCTATGCATATTTCATATGTTTGATGCTGAGACTGCAACCTTAAAATATAAAAAGGCTATGAAAAATGTAAGCAACAGATCAGCCATTGTAGTAGGAGAAGAATTTGGTTCAGTGTCTTCTGGATAAGTTTCTATTCAGACTGAAAGCAGCTCCGCATGCACCCAACACAAACAGCTGATTCCATTCATACTAGGTTAAGCATAATACTTAATAATAATATTAATAATGCATAACAAAACAGTCAAGGTTGCTGCTCTTTAAGCTGAAACACCTTGTTGTTTCCCACAAAGCAAATTCTTAATCAGTTAATCCCAAGTTATCATGATGTCACTTCCTCTAATCTTTCATTTTTACAGTACAGTAGTGGTAACATTTATCTGTAAAGAATGGACCTTTAAGCTTTGTTTGACTTCACTCGTAAAGTTTAGGCTTCTATGTCCAAAACACCACTGTACAATAGGGGCTTCATCAAACATACATGCCATCGCCTCTCTTACTCCTTGGAGTCCTGAAAATATAATGGATCAATATACATATTATATGACTTTTTGTAAATGGAGCTGAGAGTGGTTACACAATACTACAGTGTGCTTCTTCCTTTTCATCAGCGTTGCTATTTTAAAACAGCTCTATGAATAAACAGCCTTCGGTGAGTCTCTCTAAAGGACAGCTCGGGGTCACTCGTTCTGTCGGCGTGTTCGTTTGTTAAACACCATCCAAAGCTCAAGGTGTCTGAATCACACTGCAACACGAACAACCGCGTTTAGCCGAGGGACTCTGATCAGGAAGTAGAGATTTCCAGGTTATCCAAGCTTTGGAGAATTTTATGCATTCGACAAGCATCAAACTCAACCTGCTAAATTTGAATTTGATTTTATTGAACATTAGAGGAAGACAAAACTGACATATAATAATATGAATACTAGCAGAAGTAGAATAGAAGAATGGTAATATGAGTTTTGTGCTTGTAGTCTACTCGACGGGGAATCCTGCAGCATTATGTAACACAGCTCAGTGTGGCTCAAGGCTTCGTACAAAGAATAGAGCATGGTGTGTAAAAAGTTCAGGCCAGAAGAGGAATGCTTTGTCAGCACACTCAAGAGAGAGAAAAAAACATTTAGAATGGATTCAAGACTAATTTCTTAAAGGCTTACTTTCACAGCAAATGATTCTTCACACAAACCCTTTTCAACCCACGAACCTGAAGCTGCCCAGCCTATATGTCTAGAAAATACTCTTATTTCTTTGCATGCCAAAATGGTTTAACTGCCACTACATAAGTGAGAATAACAACAATAAGAGCATCCTGTTGTGTATGATGTTAGGGTTGTGATATTAAAGAATCTCAAAGAAATCTACACTGAAAAACAGAAAATGTACTTTCTACGAGGACGTTATCTGTCCATGTCCTCCTTCACTACATCCTTGAATTTTCTCTGCAGTCTCTTCTTTTCAGTCCTCTTTTCCTCCTGCTCAGCAGCTCTATATTCAACATCCTTTGTCCATTATATCCACTATCCTCCTCTATGATTTTGCTTCCACCTCCCGCCCAGCGTGAGCTGTCATTCTGATATATCCATTTCTAATCTGATCCATCGTGGTCATTCCGGATGAAGCATCTTACATTGTCCCACCTCCAGCTCTGCCTCCTGTCTTTTTGTCAGCTATCAAGACTGAATTAATTAAAAAAAAAAAAAAGCACCAGTTTAGCTCACCTGGTTGAGTAGGTGATGTAAGGCTCAGTGCAACAGCCTGGGTTTGATTATGCCCCAAGGCCCTTTACTGCGTGTCTTCCAACTTTCCTGTCTTAAAATTCTTTTCAGTCCCACCAAATAAAGGCAAAAATGCTCCCAAAAGCAATGTTTAAAAATATATATTGGCCATGTTTTTCCCTTTATGTTTACCTAAAAATATACTCCAGAATATCTACAAAATATCTTATATTCTAACCACAAGTTCTCACAGCTTGACTGAAAAAACCGTCGGGATTAAATACTGCTCTCTCTTTGGTAGGAGACAGGCGGTCAGACTGCTGATGCTTACAGCCCTTTCTCAGCATCAGCTCCAGGACATTGTTAAGTTTAACTGAATTGAATTTATTTAATTTACGCACTTGAATTCATGGAAATAAAACATGGAGAGTGTTTTGGCATCTTTGAATCACATCTGGTTAGGGCATATATAAATGCAACTTTTGCTATTGGATTAGGGCTGATTCCCATTTCACAAAAGGTAGTCAAAGGCATATGGAGTGATTCTGTCCAGTATTTCATTTTTTTCATGAGGAAGGATATCTCTTAATCATTATTACATGCAATTTAGAGATATTTATATGAATACACAAAAATAGATATTTACTGCACCAGCACTGAGATAAACCTATCTTCTGCCCTGCCAACAGTTTGATCAAAGTTCAGCTTCTCATGGCAAATCTTTCCACTGCTACCAGAACAACTTAGCTTTCCTGCACTGTAACTGTAAGGAGGACTGGATAACTCCTGTTTATTTTTGAGGGCGATTCACTACAGTGCTGCACAGTTTAGGCAAGTTAGTCTGCTGAGGCTGATTATACACCCTCAGATAATCTAATAGGGTCAATAAGACTCTGGATAGAGTCCAGAGCGTGATGATAACAGCTCACCATTACAACCACAACACACACACACACACACACACACACACACACACACACACACACACACACACACACACACACACACACACACACACACACACACGTATGGTTTTCTGCAAGTTGTAATCAGTTATTCTGCTTTCTGTCAGTGGAAAAGACAGTCCTGCTGAGCTCTGCAACAATTCCACTTCCTTCCTGTTCACAGTTACTATGGTAACAGTCAAGGAGAACTCTGTTATCATCAGATGGATCGGACTGCAGAAATTATTTTTATCTCCACTTCCCCATCACTCTGCCTCATGCAGCCAGGGGACTGAGTGTCCTCGCAGGTTTCACACTACAGCTGGGGTGTGCAGACATTTCTAAGAATGTGAGGCGAGTTAAAACAAGATAAGAACAGAAAAAACAATCAGCAGATAAACGCTGGCAAAGACTATTAAAGCTTCTGACATGCACAACAGATGATGTACACAGGAAGAAAATCTGCTCTGAGCTCTAAGTTCGAGTGCCGATGAAGAGTTTCTTAGACGTAATGTCTTAATTAGTTCATGTAATATTGGCATCAAACATTGCTCGGTAGTTGCAATGGATCTCTGTAGTTCTGTTTCTTGGGATGAATTGGAACTTAGAGTGACAATAAGACAAATGATAGCTCAGATCTTATAGTTTGTAAAAATGCTATACAAGGAAATTGACCCATTGTTAACAAATAGCATCATAAGACCAAACCCACAAAACACTGATCCCCCTTAACCCCTTAAAGCCTGAAATATAAAATGATTGCCAGAAAATGATCGTTTTACTGTTATTATTTACTATTATTTTGGGGTTTTCAGGGGAAAAAATGACTGATGATGCAAAAGTTTAAGAAAAATTAACAAAAAAACCTCCACGTATCAAATATGATACACTAGATGTTAACAGGTTAAAGTCTCTGCTGTTTGTCCAAAGCCTGATATTGCTTTGGCAAATTGTCATCCAAAACCATGTTTTACACAACAGTCTGTGAACCACATGATTGCTTTTGTTAGCTTGTTCAATTATCACCTCATAAATAAGCATTGCAATTCATTTTAGTCTCACATCTTGCAAAAGAGGGCACATCCTGTTCTTTATAGGTCAGGGGAAGAAGACGACAAAGTGAGTGAGTGAAGAAAATGACAATGATGCTCAGTAGGACCTGGAGTAATTTGAGCACATGAACTGCTTTGAACAAACACTTTGTTAATTTTAATGTGATTCTAGGAACACAAATTAGAATGAAGATTCTACTAAATGTCCACTTTAGAATTCCAGTCCTGGTTTATTGGGTGACACCTGAGGTTATTTGTGGTTGCAAGGTGTGTTTTTATAAATTTCATATCCCAGTTTCTCACAGAAGTATCATGTGACTTGACTACTGGGGGCAGTAAGTAAGACCTAAGAAGCCATTCTGCTGGAAATGTGTCAGAAAAGGAGGAACTCGGGTATTGGGGTCATGTTCAGCCCCAGTACAACATAAAAGACACTTAATTTCAACTTTTTTGCTTTGAACAGATGGATATTGTTGTAAATTGTGTTCTCTGCTGGGGTAACACTTATGACACACACAGAAAAAGGAGTGAAAATCTACCCGGACTCCTTTTTCATAACATTTAAGGGAACGTGTTCTTTCTAGAAATGGCAGCGCTACGTAGCTGCACAAATCACAGGTGAAACATTCTCCTTTAAAAAAGGCTAACAATTTAATTTGTCCATGGTTGATGTTTCCTCTAAATGTCTTTATGGTTAACAATAAAAACTATTCATGTATAGTGGCTCTTACAGAGTACAAATTCAGTTATTGTTGGACAAAAAAAATGCCAAATTGTATTAAAACGGTTGCTTAACATGACTCTTGATTAAAACTACACTTCTTACTGCATACAAATCAAGCTGTTAATTCAAATGTAGTCTTCTCTGAAGCTGTCTGGTTCCTGTCTGCATCAGGCAATCACTTCTAATATAACCATTTGTCATGAAGGAGCAGCTGGGGTGAAAGATGAGTGCTGAGTACTGGGTCCAGGGCCAGCGAGGCGCTCCTGAGACAATCGGAAAATTTAAAGGAGTCGAGGTGCTAATGGTCTGTTAATCCGTCTGAGGAGCCCACAGCAGCATTTCAGTCTCCGTGTATGAATGCCAGAGAGGGGGCTGTGCCTAATCACTGACGATTTGATATGTGCACACTTGTATGCTGACAAATCAGTGGTTTCATGTAGTTTCATATCTTGATACTACAAGAGGGGTTTAATATTAACAGGATGTAAAGGGGATTGCTTGGCGTATCAACATGTGATTGAAGTCTGAAGTGTCCAAGAAGTCAAGCTGTCATGTTTTTAAATGATGATTTCATTTGTTGAGGGAAAAAATCCAAACCAAACCCACATGGCCCTATGTGAAAAAGTTAAACCGATTAACTGGTTGTGCCACCCTTGGCAGCAAAACCTGCAATCAAGTGTTTGTGATAAGTGACAATGAGGCTTTCACATCACTGTAGAGGGATTTCTAAAAGTTAGTTTTAATTGAAGTGTTTTGGAGCACGAATGGCAGGTTTAAGGTCATGCCCTAGCATCTCAATTTCAATACAGTTCGGACTTTGCCTAGATCACTCCAAACTGTTTCATATTTTTGAGTCATTCAGAGGTAGATTTTGAGATCATTCTCCTCCATAAGTCGAGGTTGCTTTAGCTTCACTTCACAAACTGATGGCCGGACATTCTCCTTCAGAATCTTCTGGCAGAATTCAGGAAGAAGCAGCAAAGCATTCCCAGACCATCATGCTACCACCACCATGTTTGGATGATGGTATGACCTTTTTTTTGTTTTTTTTTATAAAATGCTTTGTTAGTTTTATGCCACATGTAAGGGAACTAATAAATTATTTTGTCTTTTATCTCATTAGCCCACAGAATATTTTAGCAAAAGTCTTGGACATCATCAGGGGGCTTTTTTGGAGGGTGGGGGAAGAGAGCCTATGTGTTCTTTTTGGTCGGCAGTGGTTTTCAGAGCCATTTGTGGCCAGTCTTTTTCTTATCATTGAATCATGAACGCTGACTTTAACTGAGACAAGTAAGTTCTTCAGGTGTTGTTCTGGGTTCTTTTGTGAACTCCTGGTTGACTCGTTGATGCGCTCTTGGAGTAATTTGGGTAGGCCAGAAAACTTGGGAAGGTTCACTACTTTTTCTTCATTTGTGGATAATGGCTCTCACTGTGGTTCGCTGGATTCCCAAAGTCTTATAAATGACTATGTAACCCTCTCCAGACTGACAGATGGCTTTTACCCTACTTGATTTTGTCAGACAGGTTTTATTTTTAGGGACTTACTGATTCATCAGATCTAGCAATAATCAGGCCTGGGTGTGGCTAGTGAAACAGCAGTCTGTTTTCCAAAACATGTGGTTAATCACAGTTAATTCATGATTTAACAAGAGTGGCAATTACATTTTCACCCAAGGTCAGGTAGGTTGGGATAACTTTTTTTCACTCAGCTGAAATCGTCGTTTTAAAAAATGTATTGTATTTACATGCTATCTTTGTCTAATATTAGAATTCGTTTGACAACCTGAAACATTTAATTGTGACAAATATTCAAAAAAACAAAAATTCACAACAATGTATAACAACATGCAGACACAGTCTGGCAAAAAAAAAAAAATAGAGAGAGCTAGAATTTTGTGATCATGATTATGTAAGTGGAAGTAGGGGAAGTAGTGAGAAGGGAAGTGCGGGAATGCAAAAAAGGAGTGGCAGGATCTGAAACGGTAGGTGAAAGTGTACAAACAGAGGAGGATAACTAAATGAATGAACAACAACAAAAGTCAAAAAAGGTGCTCATGTCTAACTGCACACAGTATCCCACATTAGCTGATGCAAACCGCTCTGAAACCCACCTTAATCCAAGCTCCCACTTTTCATGCTGTTTCTGAATGAATCAATCCCATGTTAAGCACCTCTCAGTAACACCTACCAGGTCTTCTTACTTGCTTTTCCTACTTTAAGCTTTCCATGTATAAACAAGTGGAGGAAGGTCCCACTACAGACCCATACTGCCAAACAAAAACTTACTTACATAGAAATGGCAATGGTAAATGACTAAGGTGGTCTGCAATATAATTTAAGATGTTCTTATCAAGAACTTTGATTACTTCCCATAAGCAATTACCAAAGGCAATTACATTTAGTAATTCTGCAGTAAAAGTGAAACATTACCATAAATTACAGCCTTAGGAATTACCTGAGTTGAAAGCAGACTCAATTTCATTACAGCAGTTCTTACATGCATTTAATTGTAACTTGAACAAATACACAGTCAGACATAAGTATATAGTTATGATTTTAAAGTACAAATAATACACTTTCAGGCACTTTTGCAGACAGTTTAACCTTTACTGTAAGGAAAACTCTTAAGAGTCTAAATTTGTATGCACGCACACGTACTACATGTTTAATTGTTCTTGTAATTGCTCGCCTAAAACACTCATTTGTGTTTGCCAAGACAGAGCTTGTGGAGCCTGGACTGTGGTCACGTAGTACAGCAATCACCTGCTGTTATTCTTTAACTTAGGAGCTGATGTGTGCTGTACTTTGTTAACCTGTCTAGCACCTGACCCTCACCCCTGTGGCAAGATTGGAGAAAGAAAGAAAGAAAGAAAGAAAGAAAGAAAGAAAGAAAGAAAGAAAGAAAGAAAGAAAGAAAGAAAGAAAGAAAGAAAGATTGCTAGTTGTTTGTAAAAGTTAAAAGAGAAGGACCTGAAAGTCTAAATGAACAAACAGCCATGTAAAGTAACACGTTTCACCTCATTTTATCAGTAATGACTAAACATTTTAACGGATGATGATTGTAGCTATTTAGTTGTAATAACCAAATAATGCAGGGGTAAAGTTAACTAGCTGCTTCCAAAAACTAATCTTAGTGTTTATAAAATTGACCATAAATGTATTTCCTATCATCTACCATCATCACTGACCTCCATTAAGCAAATACTACAGTGGCCACTTAGGCAATGCCATCAGGGGCAAACAAATAAGAACAGACTAAATGTTTGCTCACCAAGGACGGGGTCAAAGTCAAACATTCACATAGGCACATTTCGTGTATTTCTATCCAGGTATTTTGTCACTGCACCATTGTCATGGTGAAAAATCACAATCTGACAGTACTGCATTTATAATCCCATCGATTTTGTCAAACTCCCCGACACCACTGGCTGAGATGCATTCAAATCAAATCAAATCAAATCACTTTTATTGTCACATCACATGTGCAGGTACATTGGTACAGCACATGTGAGTGAAATTCTTGTGTGCGAG
>NW_005187413.1:6139344-6145877 GCF_000239375.1 Pundamilia nyererei
GTGTGTGTGTGTGTGTGTGTGTGTGTGTGTGTGTGTGTGTGTGTGTGTGTGTGTGTGTACACATATTTTACAAATATTACATTCCCAAATCATGATAGCGCCAAGACAAGCCAAGTTGTTTTGCATTATTTATAGATCAGCTGAATAAATGGCAACAAATTATATGTTTCAGGCTGCTAGGAAGAAAGTGGCAAAGTTACAACTTAAAAAGTGGCTCTTTGGTAAGTTGTCTGTTATGTGTCAGACACAACACTGGTGCATCCCTTTAGTTAGGTTCTGTGTTGATGCTTGAATGATTCATGGTGGCTTACAAAGAAAAGAATTCTCCTGAAAATAGTCAGGTACTAGGAGTGGACTGAAAATGAGAGATAAAGCAGCCAATGTTCAAAGAAAACAATTCCTCAACACTTTTTATAAAAATGACAAGAAAAGTCTGTTTCCCTGGAAGCAAAAATATACAGAAATGATGGGCGACACAAGACTTTTGCACAATACTGTACAGTATCTTCAACAACAGAGTATCTTCAACAAGTTTCGCTGAAATTCAAAATTTGATTTCTTACTTAAGAATTGTGAGCATGCTCGGATAAACTTACAAGCATGGTAAGTATTTTTAATGCTGGTGATGGCAAACGTCAGCATGCTTGTGTCTTTAGCAAATATTAATGATTGAAAGATACTTAATTCAGTTTAATTTTATTTATATAGCAACAAATCACAACAACAGTTGTCTCAACGCGTATGATCCCCTATGAATAAGCGATACAGTAGATATCTAACTATTTTTCACAGTCCCGAGGCAGACATGAATTTAACAAGTTTACCCCCTGGCAATCGGATACAATCGGGTACACTCAGATACAATTTTTCTCACCCAAAAAGTAGCTTTTCTTGGTCTGTGTCTGTAGCTGTAGTCTAAGCTGGCACAGCTCAGGATGTGATAGCAAATCTGCCACATTTTCTATGATTCAAAATTTGATTGAGAGTACTACTCTTGTCAGTGAGATCTATTTAGGTTGACTATGGCAGACGATGTTAGAGCGAGGAAACGTCTCAACTCGAATACTTCCATACTGTCATTGCTCTGGCTGCACAAGTCCTTTCACACAGACAAGCATAGTTACATAAGAGCAGTCATATGGTGTACTCATAGCAGTCAAGATTCTGTGTGGAAGGATTCGCATCAACTCCAGATATCTCTTTAATATGTCGTGACAATGACCAGAAAAAGTTTTGCTAAGAAGGTGCCCTGTATATACAGCCTTTATGTGGGGTCGAGGAGAGTTTTCACTGCAATATGAAAACTCATTCACATGAGTGATGAGTAAACACTGGAGCTTGGTACACAGATTTAAAAAGTACATAAGTATGTGGCGAAAACATTTGTCTCTCTGATTTCCAGGTGGTTTTAAAATTTTTCCATTTTACAGGTATGCAGGCCTCAGCTGATGAAACATGAACATCTCTCCCTCCTTTTTTCCTCCCTCTGCTTCCGTTCCCTCCCAAATCCCCTCTCATTGTACTCTTGAAATGGTGCGTTGCCGGAGAGACTGCTGCTCTGGTTCTTTATATAACTGCGAAGACAGCTGAGAGTGTACATTGCATCAGTACAGTACCACTCATGGTGGGAGGACTGTGCTCGCCTAAGTAGTGTAGCAGCAGCAGCAGCAGTCATAGCAGGTATTTACTGCAATTATTTGAGCCCATTAAAGGAACCAGCGATAGAGGTGCTTTCATAAAAGTCTCAAGACCTGAACTCCTCAGTTTGTCACTGTGATGACCGTAGCAGACATAATTTATTTGTGAGTGTCTCAGCTCTGTTAGTCGAGCACAGAAGAGTCCCATTAAAAGATGGAAGCAGGGCCATTATTAAAATAGGTCTGCGCTGCGATCAGGAGAGTGTAACAACAGAGTATCACATTGGGAACATTCAAATTTTATATTAAATTTGGGCCTTTTTTATATATTCATTGAAAATGATAGAGACACTGTGATGCTTAATAATGAATACGAAAGTAGGAGTTGAGACGCCTCACACAGGCATGTCACATGACACTTTGAGTTGCTTAGGGCATTCTTGTCCGGGGCATGTTGGCACCTGCAGGAGAGAACGTTTGGAAATGGAAAATCTTTCTGCTGTGACCCTTTACTCACTTTTACTCATCATGTCTGGCGAACACCTGGTGATAATCATCTGCATTCCTGAAGTCGTAAATGATGGCTGATGCAGTGTCACTTTCAGCAGGGGTATTTGTGTTAACTTTTTGTTTTTTAAGGCCTGTACCACTTTTGGACTCATAGTAGGAAGCTTGAAAGTCTGCATAATCCCCATTGCCGGGATTCTTTAATGTTCACAAACGCTAAGGTTGTGAAGGTCTGCTTTACTCGTTTCTTTTTAACTCAAACCACCAGAAGTTTTATTTTTATTCTCAGTCTCGCAGTCAACACAGACTTAAGCAACATCACTTGAGGTAATTCATCAGATTTTACGCTGTTCCCTCACGAGCCACAAAAGCCTATGTAACTATTTTCATATGTGGTAGTACTCCCTGAAACCTGTAAAATGGCTGTTATTGTGTTAAATCTGTGTACTGACTTTGACTGTATTGCCATATTTGAAATCCAAGACTACCACGGCTTGGCTGTGTGCTGTGTTTCTTCTGTTTGTTTGTTTTTACATCATTTCAACTATTATTGGTTGCTAGCTTGCCAGGCTAATACAGTGTTGGTGTTAGATAAAAAATGTTTGACTTTGTTACTGTGACATCAACTCTTGGTTTGTAGATAACTGTTTAAAAGGATTGATTTCAGCCTTATACGACCATTCTGGGGGAGGAGAGGTTGAGCTAAAAGTGGCCACATTTGGATTAGAGGGTGGACAGCTAAGGTACCTAGCTAAAGTGGCTAACAAAGGGAATCTGTATGTTGGTGTTTTTAATACATGAACTTCAGACAACTGCAGACCACCTTGCTGGAGACTCAGATGGGAATATTTTTCAAAATGTTCCTTTCTCCCATATAGCAGAGTTACGATCTGCTTTAAACACGTTTACTCCTGAAAATGTGCTGCTGCATGGTTTAGCTGAGGGAGATGCCTGGATAAAGTATGCTTGAGCCAGCTAGCACACCTCACACTCACGCACTAGCAGCAGCGAGTGCATCAGATGTTATAAGTTGAACTGTTTGTGCAATTCCACATCATCTGACGTTTTACTAGTAAGCTGGCAGGTTAAAGGGCAGCAAACGTTCAATATGCGTTTTAGATTTGCCTTCTTGAAAGTTTAGAAAATGCTTCAAACAGCAGCAACATCGTAGATAATGTAGGTCGAAATTATCTAATTTAAATTACCTGAGGTGATGATGACGGTCACATGGGTGGCTGTGGCTCAAAAGGCAGAATGGGGCATCAACTATCGTCTAAAATCTTTGGACACGATATATAACAGTGGGTGGGTCATGGGGGTATTAAAAACCTCTCTTTCACTCAAAGCAGACACACCTTTAACCACAAATAACTTTTAACCCAAATAAAGCTTTAAATACATGAGCAACATTAAAAAGCACATAGTTGTTGTGTAGTAGAGAACTAAGACTAAAACATTTCTTGTACAAGGCTGTAAACACAACACTTCGACTGTACTTGAGCACTCAAAGCACTTTATAACACCCACCCACCCACCCACTGCACTTTTTTCTATCTAACAATCACACACTTTTTCACTCCAGTGAACATATTGGAGAGCAAATGAGGTGGATTAGCTTTACAAAGCCAGAAACTGAACCGTCAAACTCTCGATTAGTAGATGACCTGCTTTGCCTCCTGTGCTACAGCCTCCACTAGTTCAGAGCTTTTAATGCAGGAAAGGAAGTTTTGACACTTCCACACTGGCTTCACTTTAAAGTTGCTGACTGTGGGTGTGAATGATTGGAACAATCATTTATTGATTTATTTATTTGCAGAAAATATTGAAACTGTAACCTGATCTGC
Organism: Pundamilia nyererei; assembly: GCF_000239375.1. Taxonomy (NCBI): domain Eukaryota; kingdom Metazoa; phylum Chordata; class Actinopteri; order Cichliformes; family Cichlidae; genus Pundamilia; species Pundamilia nyererei. The sequence goes on from NW_005187413.1 coordinate 6,143,333, forward strand.
ACCAGAGGATTTTAGTTATAAAATATGAACTCATCAGAGACAAAACCTACCTGTTTGTTTAAATGTGTATATTTGGAAGTCATTCTGAAGTGCCTTCATTGTGAGCCATGTGAACATGTTTTCAACTCACGGGAGTGCTTCAGTAGAAAGGATAGGACAGGAAACGGCACCGAGCTGCTGATTAATTCCTTTAACCGTTCAAGTTTATGATAAACTCTCAGCTTTAATTACTTCAAATCAGAGTGGGGAATATTTCCTGTTACTCAGACTATCCTGGTGATCATGTTCATGCAGGAAACCCTGTCATGGCGTTGCCAGGAAACCAGAGGGTAATCAGTCAGCAGTGTCGATCATTCGCTCCATTCTCTTCAAACATGGGCCTTCATTTCCGTTATTTCACTTCCCTCTGTCACTGTAATATCCTGTCTGAATTACCATGAGGTGAATGGCTCACTTTGTCATTTTTTTCAGTGATTTCCACTGCCGTTAAAGAGCTACAGTGGAAGGAGGAAGGCGAAGCGAAGACTGTGCTAGAGGAGACAGGGAGGAAAAAGAGGAAGATATTTATAGCCGGCTCAGCTCGACTCACAGCGCTGTCTTGGAGAAGCACTTTTATTGACCAACCCTTCTTCTCGCTTCCTTTTTCTCTGTCCTGCTTTCGTGTGCGCATGTGCCATTATTATATGCTGATTGAGAAGAGAAGAAAGGTTATGTGGGATCATGTGCATACACAGCTGATAAAGCAATGTAGACTCTTTCTGCTTGTGGTATACAGGATTATTATGGGGACTAATATTATCTAGTATTTTAAAAAGCCACATAAAACACAAGAAAAACAGAAATATTGATGAGTACAATAGGCAATGTTCCTATTTACAGATATGTGGTATCTCACTCTAGACCAGCGGGAGTCAAACATAAGGCCTGGGAGCCAGAACTGGCCTACCCAAGACTATAATCCAGCCCAACGGAAAGCTATAGAAAATGTGAAGGAGTGCACAGTTTGTGAATTCTTAACTGCATGTAACTGTACTGTTTCATAGGTTTCATAGCTTTTCCTGTTAATAAAGACTCCCCACCCCCATTGCCCTTCATACTACATATAAGAATATAACTAACAGATAAAGAAAATCAAATGACCAGAAAGTTACTGTTTTTCAGATACTAACAAGTCCATGGTAAAAAAAAACAAAAAAACAACCCTAAAAAACATTTAAGATCAACGTGGGCTGTATGTGGCCGATTGTGTAAAATGAGTTTGACATCCCTTCTCTAGACACTGTTCAAGTGGTTGAAGTGGCTTCAGTGTTTCTCGTCTTTCTTGTTAAACGCAGACACATTTCATTTTTACAGCACATAAAACACACAGCGGTGTTTGGAAAAGGAAGTGGCAGAGTTTCAGTTAAGCAACTGGATACGCAGCTTCTGGAAACCTCCAAAACCACCACAAAGAAACAACAAGAACAACACAAACCTGTTTGTGTGTGTACGTGTGTGTCTGCGTAATTGTGGAAGAAGATGAGGGGAAGTCTTATGCAAAGCAAAACTAAAAACAACAAACAGAAAAACAACAAACAGTTGCTGCGGTCTCGTTTTAAATCAAACATCTTGATTCAGACGAATGTGAGTAGCATTTGTCATCCCAAAAGTGAAAACTGGTTGTAGTGATTGGGAAGTTTTTTAACACTTGCTCTGCCAGAGTGCTGTTTCGAAGCTCACTAATGAATCCCTAATCATTCAAGACAAATTGTTTTTAACACTAATGCACGATTAAAAACACTAACTGTTGAAATATTTCATAACTGGCGGTTTATAGCTGTTAAAAAATGAAAAAGCAAACAAAAAACCTTTGGTTTAAAACTCATTCATCTTGAATTCTTCGAACAGTGCTGACCTTTTAACATGAATCTTTTCCTGTTCCCTAAATTGGAAGTATTAACCACTTTTGCCTACAAAGCACAATAACATTTATTGCTTGTCACCTTTTGTGAACCAGTCATCACCCCTTGGTCATCCGACTCGACCTCAAAATCCTTAAACCCTTACTCTGTCTGTTATCACGACAAGTTGATAAAGGTCATTCCCATGTTTTGCGTTATAAAAAAAGGAAAAATTCTTGGTTCAACTGCTTTTACTTACTTTAAATATTAGATTTTACTGAGCTATTTTAGTTTAGTTAATTTGTTACAGGTTGCTTTAACACAGGAATTTTGCTAATTCTGGGATAAACAAACTATTTATATGTTATTCTTTGACTATTTATCAATCCATCATGAAAAACGTCAGAAAACTTTTTGTCTTTTTCATGATGAATATAGGCTTAATATCAGTTTCAAATGATTTTCTGATTAATTTAATTTGTGTAATTTAGATACTGAACCTTTAAAATGTAAACATTAGGTTCAGTCTCTATAAATTACATATAGTTTATATGTAATATATGTATTTTGTTGTACAGTTATTTTATTTTTAACTTTAATTTTTATATTTTATTTTATTCTTTCCTAGTTAAATTTACCCTTTATTTTAATTTTCATATTTATTT
>NW_005187413.1:6146737-6159406 GCF_000239375.1 Pundamilia nyererei
GACCGGATAGGGTGTAGGGTATAAGGTAAAAGTCTTAATCTTCAGATTTCAGATTTAAACCAGTTACTAACAGTAATCAGTAATTTCTTAGTGCAAAAATAAACCAACACGTTCCGTGTAAGCGAACAATAAATAGACCTAGTTCTTCATTCACTGTAACTCACAGGTCATTTCTAATATACTTTTGATGATCAAAAATAAAGAGGAAACATGTTAAAGAAAAAAAATATTTCAATATTTATTTGCGGTATAAACATGTCTTGTGTTGATTCAATATACTGTACAATACGTAGGGTCAATCGCATTACCTTCAGTAGACAGAAAGGTGAAACTGCCCCAGTTAACACGCCCCTTCTTTTTATACACAGACAGATTGCATCTTTTTTTAAAAAACAAAACAAAAACTGTTTACAGCACAATACAAAACAGCTATTCAACGTGACTTTGAAGCTGTAACACGATGCAAGATGCATTGTCAAAAAAATCCCTGAAAATTTCCTCACTGAGGTAACATTTTTAAATCATTCACTTTTTCTTTCGCTTTGTATTTCACGCCTCGCTCCTCGCCTCCTCTCGCTCATTCACACCTTTCTCTCCAGAGCACAATTTCACCAAGATGTAGCTACAAGTTTAAGGACACAGAAACGGCCGTTCCCGTGATCTGGCAAATTTACAAACAGAGAAAAACACTTAATTTCTCTTTCATTGTTACAAAGACACACGCACGCACGCGAAAGAAAGAAAGAAAGAAAAAAAATCACAAGAAAGCAGCTTGAAGTCAATTGTTTCTTTTTAAATAGAAAAGCTCTGTTCTGAAATATATTTCAATCCCAGGGTGCAAGTGATCAAGTCCTCTGTGTTTTTCCTATTCTATGTGGGATATGACTCCAGACAAGGAAAGTCCATTCAAGCATGGTGGTAGTATTCTCATCTCTGATGCTATACCAGGAGAGGAACTTTTGCATATAAACTCATATATATATATAAAGTATATTCATATTGAAAGGCCACAGGAATAGCATAGAGCACATTATATCAAAACCAAGAAGGAAAAACACCTTAATCACTGTAATTATTCAAGCCAGGTTGGCGTAAGGGCCTATTGTGAAACATAACTGGCATGCTGAACCACAGCTCTGTCTGTGTGGAGCAGTCTGTGTATGTGTGTGTGTGTGTGTGTGTGTGTGTCTTTAAATCTGCAAGTCTTTCAGGTTTGTACTGGACACACTGGCCCTATATTTTGTACACCCCAGGAGAAATGTTACTTCAGTCCATAAGCCATAAATCGAGCTGGATCTTGTGGAAATATATAGAATAGATATAGTACAAAAAGAAGAGAATTTAAAAATGTTGAGGTCTTGGATCTACAAAATACTGCAAAAAAAGGTGTTTTGATATATTGCAGAGTAACAAAGAGGACCTCGTGTGACCCGTTACGACAAAAAGACAGCTTGTACTCTGTTATTACCGTGCTCTTATTCCAATAACAGATAACAAACTTTTTCTTCTTCTTTCCACACAATTTTTTTTTCCAAAGTGAGATACAAAGAGTATTGAACAGTCAGCATTAGAAACAAGTTAGAAAGATTATATAAGGCCAGCTAAAACCAACCCTCTTCAGATTCCCCTGCTGTGCTCGCAGAAAACACCGTTCGTGGTTTCTGTTTAGACAAACGTCCACATCCCGACTTTGAATACGCAGTTTGCTGTGAACACTGGACCTCGTGCAAAAACCGCCTTGTATGAGGAGATCTCTAACTCTAACCCGACAGCGTGCTCTATCGATAGCAAACCTCAGCATCTACCACTTAGCCCTAAAGCTGGACACATATCTCCACGGTATTCATCTTTTCATATTCACTAGTATATGAAAAACAACCAGTTTGCAGGTTGTGAGGTTTCACAACATTTCCAATTTTGTAAAATCAGACTTCTGTTCAATACATGAGCAAGCAGTGAACATGACCTCCAGCTTTTTGGGGTCACTGTTTCCTAACAACAGCTGCCTCAGCATCTTTATACTGGTCCCTGTCGAGCTAAACATATCCCCTGCTACACCTGGCACAGAACACCACCTGGACTGCTTTGCTTTAGCAGGGTGTTTTTGTTTTTTTGGGAGCATACAGCTCTCTGATTACAGCTGCAAATAGCAGGTTATTTCTCTTCTTTTTTCTCAGGGATTGTAATTACGGACATTGCTATATTTGTTGTTTTTTTTGTCTGCTGATTTCCAGCAGCAAGACTTTAATCTCCGCAGCGTGACCCTCTGCAAGGAACATTTTTGAGCATGAAAGCTGGAACAGAAAAGTAAACTTTGGAGGTTTCAACTTTAAGGAGCAGACTTTCTGATTAACAGGTGGTGTTCACAAGGCTCAGCTGTGCAATTATAACACGTCCGCGCACGAAGAAGACGAAGAAGAAAATCTTCTTTCATGAGGCCCAGTGTACCTAGAAGTCCAATTAGCGTGGTGTTGTTTGGAGTCTTTCTCAAAAATCACTGCGGGTTTGCTGAAGCACTACAGATGTGGACGCTGTCTCAGAAAACGCTTTGACTACATGCTGTGTGCCACTGCGTTCAGCAGCAACAGCAGTTAAATAAAACGGTCCTCATTATTTGTCTTTCCACCTGGTAAAGTAACGTCCAGCCTGTGGTTGAGTCTACTGTTAGAGAGCATACAGCACCACAGCATGCTCTGGTATACAAAATAATAAAGATCTGTTTAATATTCATTTGTGTTTAATATAGCTTTCATATAATAATATACCCAAGGCTTAAGGGTGAATCAACTCAGACAAAGCTTTCTTTGACGAAACGAGTGATCCCTTCTTTTTTTAGTTTTTAGAAAGACCTTTCCTCTCAATTTCCTCCAACGCTGTTAAGGGACGTGAAACTGCTGAAGTAAGTGAAGTCTAGCGGAAGCCAGTCCCAGTCAACCAGACCAGAATCCAAACACAGAGACCAAAGTAAAGCCCCTCCCCGACCCCCCACCCTCGGTCCTGAAACACACAAGAAGCTAACATAGGCCAACAAAACTTTGGGGTGCAGGTTATACATTTGATCTGCCCAAAAAGTACCTCAGTGACCCAGAAATGTTAATACTGACTTCCTGTCCCTGATCCGTAACCTCTAACCGAGTAACCCTTTTTGGCAAAACGTGCTGGTGGAACAACTGTGTTGATGAAATCAATAACTGAGGAACTTTGACCGAAACTGACTTTTTGACCGAAACGAAACAAATGATTAAAATCTTCAGAACAGCTGACTGAAACAACTGGATGAACAGTCAGATAGGGAAGGAAGAAGGAACTGGGAAATGCGCTCGAAAACAGTTGGCCAAGTGTCAAACACGCAGGAGTAATTTCTCCCATCTCCAGCCGTGAATCAATTCCTACTTCCAGCCTGCTGCTTGTTTTAACCCCTATCCCTGCTCCTCTGCTCAGGGCCCAGTTTTTGCTCCCTCCCCGCTGAGCCGTGCAGCTGTCAGGACTCGTCGCAGCCTGGGACTGACCTCTCCGCTCCTCTTCTCTGAATGTCTCTTTATCTGACTGCTTCCAGCACAGGCCAACAAAGTCAATGGCTACACCACTGTGCAAACTGCATTAGGTCATAAACCTAAAGAAAAAACAAAACTTAAAAAAAAAAGACCATCTAAAAACCCATTCCACTTTAATTTTACAATCTCTTAAGCCATTATTTATATGGCTTGAGATAAATATATTTATATATAAGGTATAGATCTGTGCGTAAATGTACATAGAAAATATACAAAAATGCATATAGACATACTGAATTTGTTAAGGACTGCCCATACATTTTCTGCTATGTACGTTAACATACATACAGTACAAACATACATACTGTGTTTATATCGTGTGTGTGTGTGAGAGTTAATTCCTTGGTTTTTAAAAACTCTACATTCAGTAGAGTGAGATTTCCTATGAGTAAATCCCAGCTTTTCCACTTGGCACCAGTCACCTCGGCTCGAGAGCCGAGACAAGGAGGATGCAGTCATCTTATAAATCAAGCGCTAAAGATTTTCCGTGTTCCTATCTTTGTATTAAGCTTTCTGTCCTGCTGCAATCATTTAGTTTCTCAGTCAAGTTAAACCTCCCTCGTTCTTCGTTTACAAGCTGATAAGGGAGAACAGCTTTGTTAACCCACAGCATCCTTCTCTGGGTTGAAAACCCCCCCCAAAACCCTTTAACGTGGCATCCGTGACTCCTCCTGACACGTCAACGCTGCTCCATGGTCAGGATCTCGGACAACGAGCCTCAAGAGGCTAAAACATTCATTAAAACTCTGCTCTCCTGCAGTGCAGCCACTTGCAGACATGGTAACCATACCACCATGCCCCCCACCCCAAATCCTCGTAAGTTGCAATGGGGGCAATCCACATGAAACTGAGACTCTCATTTTCATGTGGATTCTAGGGTGTCCAGTTGAAACACGTTGTGATTGGTCGGGGTGGTGAAGAAGAGCTGGTCGTGCGTCGGCGAGTTCGAGTGGTTGTCACAGGGGCTGTTGAGACCTAGCGTCCGCTCAAAGTCAAGGAGCTGGCCCATGAAGTTGAAGTTCGGGGAAATGTTTGACTTTTTCCGCTTCACAAAGTCGTAGGCGTCATTGAGCGACAGGTTGAGCTTCTGCATCAGGTAAGCCACGGTGACGGTGACGGAGCGGCTGATCCCGGCCAGGCAGTGGACCAGTATGCCACACTTTTTGGAGCGCGCCTCGTCTGAGGAGGAAGGAGGGAACAAGGAGATGAGAACATGAATGAGAGACATGACTACTGACCGTGTTTCATTCTCAACACTGGGAATTAAAAAGATCAATGAATCAGAAGGAAAAGTTTTTCTCTATATATTATAACGCAGACTTTCCAAAGAGCTCGTCGCCTGAGGATGAAAAGAAGGCAAAAGAGTGAAGCAAGTGTACCTCAGACAGGCTTTCGCTAACTGGAGAGCTCCGGGACTTGAGAAGGTTCAAATGCTCAGCTGGCACTATTTCTACTAGATCAGCAAGTAACAAAAACCTGCCTGATACTGGGTCATACTGCAGTGGAAGTGGCCCCACAGTGCTTTAATTTGCAGAGAAACTTTTGAATAACATCATGTGGTCATAGCGAGAACTGACAAACAGTAATCTGTGGCTATCATGAAAACTGAGTTACTTTCTGAGGTACTTTTAAGTCATTAAATGACCAACATTTGCAAACGAGACTGGCTTTTATCATTTAACGCTGCCGTGACTTAACTTCTCGCATGTTCACCCTGTGGTTTTCCCCCGGTACTCTGATTTACTCCTACAGCCCAGACACATGCATGCTAGATTATGTGGTCGGTCTAAATGAGCTGTAGATGTGAGCCTAGAACAACCAGAATGAAAAATCAGAAGTGCCTCGTTGCGATTATTATATTTTCAATCCAGAGTGACCTCTGTCGCTGACGGCACAGTGTAATTTTTCATTCTGCTTTCTAGCTCTCGGTCTGTAGGAAAACCTGAACAGAAAAAGCATCTTACATTATTAACTGGTTACATCCATCCACCTATCAGTTTCGAGCCCTTGCACTCGCATCTCTACAGGCCATTAGAGTGAGAGTTAAGTGCTCCGTTCCTTCCTTTCTTTTCTTCCTCTCTCTTTCATCTCTTGCTGCCAACGTCTCTTGTTGTAGGATTGGGGTCAGTCGGCTCATGAGCTCAGGCTGCCAAGGCGATGCAAAATTAAATTTATATGTGATGTGCGCTCGCTTTCCGCAACGAAGACAGGGGCAGAAATCCTTGCCCGACGAGTCAAAAACCAACTCGAGAAGCCTCGGAAGTCGAATAAGTAACGGGCTTTAACTGATTACGTCACTTTACTCGTTCTTTGCATGTGCAGTAACGTAAGGATTTTCATTTATGCAAGAAACTTCAACTCCTTCCCCATCTGCATTCTTGCTTTCACAAAAGAAAAAGCACGTACAAACAATAATTTTAGGCATTTAAGGGACTGCAACTTTCAGCAGCGCAGTGTGAAGTCATATCGGCATCTCCTTCACCCATAATTACCCCGTTATTTACAAAAAAAGATCTGCTGTAATCCCTGCTTATTACAGCCAGCTCCATTTAACATCAGCGTGACCCAAATCTGCCACGACCTCTGGCTCTGGCATATGTCTCACTTCCTGCCACCTACAATGAATCATTACTCTAAAGGAAAACAAAAGGGGCGGGGGGTAGAGTCGGTGGTCTGGACAATCTAAGACATGCATGAAGACTTTAGCACTGACTCATCGGCGAGGGAATTCACTCATTCTCTGAAAATTAAGTGAGAAGGAATGACGGGAATGATGGGAAACACTGAAAATGGGACAAGATGAGAACTCTTCTGCGTGACCTCATTCTCAAAGAATCCATTTCCATGTTTTATTCACAGAGTTGCCTTTTCATTCTACGATTTTAAATTCCTGTTTTATCAATCACGGTGAAATGCAGGCTTAGCAAAACCACGCTAACATCCATCTTAAACTGTTTCCAAAGAAGCTATTTATATGCACGACTTATGATTAAAATCTTGGATAAATGCAGCGAAAGTGACTAATAAAGAGCAGATAATAGCGGCACTAAATGGACTAGTACTTAAATAGCACTTTTGTAACTCTGTGACTCTAATTGAGCACTTAAAGCCCTGTTTTGTTTTGTTTTTTCTTTCTTTTTCACATTCATCCATTGACATACTTTCATACAGTGCTTTGTTTTTTGGCTCTAAGTTATTATACAATCTAATATGAGGATTTTGGACTGTGATTGACAAAACATGCCTCTTAAATATGAGACCTTGGGCCCAACCAGCACACTGATTGATAATGAATTTAACTTCTTCAGATCCCTGCCCTGACCCAAAAACACATTTGTCTAAAATAACCTGACGGATATCTGAGACAACTGCACAGCATTCTCCACTCACCTATGAAAGAAATGGCCTCAGGGAAAAACTGAGAGAGGTTTTGGCTCCAGTGATCGGAGATGGGAATCTGTTTGTACTTGAAGTCCCCTTCGTGTTCAAACATGTTGGGCAGGTTGGGCGTCACGTTCAGGATGTACTTGATATTGTACTTGCTGAGCACATCCAGGTTGGCGGAGTCTTTGGCACAGCCCAGGTAAAGGTAGGGCAGGATCTGGACGGGGAACGCTGGCTGGTTGTTGGGGAGCGGACTGCCCTCCGACTCTGTGGCGCTGCCCGGCTCGCGGTCCGATTCCCCATCTGAGCAGTCGGAGCTGATGCGGAGCCCTCCGAGACCGAGGACGGAGGCTGGTGGGGAGCTGCTGGGACAGGAGCAGTCCAAATTGGTCTCGCAGTGCTCTGGGTATTCTGACTGGAACTTGTTGAAGCCTCCTGGAGCATGATGAAGACAAAGGAAAAACAAGCAAAAACAAAACATGTTAGTATAAAGCCAAGAAAGCAATTTCACTGGGAGGAGAGGAGGGGGGTTTAAAACTTGTGCATAACCAAAGTATGAGTCATTTAACATGAGCCTGGATATGAAGAAATTAACACTGAGTCCAAATAATCTGAGAAAAATTTGGTGCTAAAATTGGCCAAATGAAGAAAATCTCTTCACACTCTTTCTTTTTGATTACAGTTATATCAGAGGCGGTATTAAACTTCGAATTGCACGTGATATTCTACGTGTGTAAAAACGCTTTTATTAGATCCACGGCATATTTTCACACACACCCGTGACAGATAAATTATAATAAGTTGGTATTTACGTCAGTTTGAGAGAGAGGGGGAACAGTGTAGACAGATGTGGCTCCATTGAGAAAAGCTGAGCAGGACAGTCAGCTACAACACTACACAGCTCAGCGGACTTTTTGTGAATGGCAGCTCGAGGCTCGTGACTCCCGTCAAAGATTTCTATTTTCTCGTGGTTAAATACCTCTCTGCTATGGTTATAACACCTCATTTCATCGCCTTTCAACTGTCTTTTTTTAAAACAATGTCGGCTTTTTTCTGTGGGATTTTTCGTAGCCCGTCGTCGTGTCCTGGTTTCAGTGTTCATTCATGAAAAAAAAACCGCTCGTCTTTTCCTGAAGGAGCTCAATATGGCGGGGCCGTACTTGCAGCGTTTAATTGAAAACACGCCGCATTTGAAACTGCTTCTTCTTTCTTTTTTTAAAGCACTCGATCAAATTACGAGGCTTTGTTGACGCTTTTCTTCTCCCTAAATAATTTCCACGCTTTGCGAATCAATCAATAAATAAGTAAAAATAAAAGCGATGATTTTGGTCGGAAGCAGGAAACATCTGTCGAACAGCTACTTCATTCTGACACTGGATCCGATTTGTTGCACCGCCTGATTTTGTAACAGTGACACTTTATTTTAATATGCGGAATTCATTCAGTGTTGATCAACTGTGTGTGTGTGTGTGTGTGTGTGTGTGTGTGTGTGGACAGATGAGAACAGCTGGATTTATCTGAAGTGGCGCCACATTTTAACCCCCCTTCAAATCCCCCCTACAAACACTTTATCGATGCAATAATGTTTTATAAGCTACTGATAGGAGTGGCTTGTTCAAGCTTAGCTATGTGACTGCACCAGATAAAATCTGCCTTAAAAGACAATCTGTTCCAGGCGTGCCACGACCCCCCCAAAACACCAAATTCACTTAGTGCGGCGTTTAAGTGCAGCATCCCAGGTCTGATAAATCAGTGTGATTTACACTCGCTTTCTTTCCCATTAATTGCAGTGAGTGACACTACAACAACACTAGTCCAGTTCATCTGGGACTGTCTAAGTTAATCAAATCAGAGCGAAATTCAAGCAATTTGCTGCAGTCCACTTTGAGAGGAAGTAGTGTAAGAGTTTTATGAATTAAAAGGCACCAATGCACCACGACCCAAACAAAACCTCTAGATTCAAAGCAATCTGATCTTACCCTCTAGATAAAAAGCCTTGCACCCGTCGTCCCGGAGCTTCTGCAGGAGCAGCCCAAGCACGGAGCTTCCCAGCCCGGACTCCTGCCGCTCCGAGGTCGCCTCGTCGTACAGCACCACCACGTCCGTCTTGCACCTCTTTACAAATTTCTCCTTGTCCTCGTTGTTGGGGATGATGGAGCGAATGGGGAGGTTCCCCTTTTTCAGTCTCCGGAGCATGAGGCCCGGGATGGCCAGGTTGATGGCCGACTCGATGTGCGAGGACTCGTACAGCTCATGGGGTCTGCAGTCCAGCAACAGCAGAGAGCTGGCCCCGGACTCCAGCTCCTCCTGCAGCCACTCCACGCTCTTACTCGACATCATCGTCATAGTCACGATCACAGAGCATCCCCACGAGTGATTAATTCTCATCAGTGAAACGTTAATCCTCCCGTCGCCTGCTGTGACATGAGAACAACACAACAGAACAGAGGAAAGGAAAAGAAAAAAAAAGAAAAAAAAATCACGGCGCTAAACTTCCCTTCCCGCGGCCACCACCACCAACGCCACCGCTGCTCCTGCCGCTGTTCCTGAGGGCGCAACGCACCCAACACACACTTCCACACGCGCGCACACACATCCAACACACACGCAGCGATGCCCCTCCGGTGGGAGCAGGAAACTTGAACATGCAGAGGTTTCTTTCCCTCCTTCCTTCAGTCCGATTGAAGCGGAGGTTTGACTCCAGTCCATCGACCGTCCATTCGGTGAGCTCGCTCCAACTTTGACGCGTCCGCAGAGCGACGAAACGGCCCAAATGAGCCTCGTTACTCTCTCGGGATGTGAGAGCCGGGTGAGCCGATGATGCTAAAGCCCATGCTTATTGTTATTACTGGACATGCTTGGCCCGTGGTGCGCCTCTGGTTTGTCATTTCCACTGGATGCGTTAAAGAGGCTCTGCGGGCTTGTCACTGAGGAGAGGGAGGAGCGCACATATTTAAAGGCGCAGCGCTGCTTTAGAGTCACAGGAGCACAGTGTAGCTTCACAACATACTATCCATTCATTGATTCTCTGTAGCTTATACTCTGAATTAATAAAAAAGGCCGACCTAATTCTAGAAATTAAAGTCCCACGTCCTCCAACGCTCGTGGACATCTATATCCTTTGAGTCTGTTAAAATCTGAGTCTTTTTTGTGTGTTTAATTTTGCTTATTAAGAGTTCAGTTGTAAAAGCAACTTTTAAAAACACTTCCTCGTGGTACCATGAATGATGTTTTAGAGATTAAAAGTTTATTCCCGAGTCATTCCCCTTGTTTTTTGCTTTTTTCAGCCTCTACTTTCTCATCCCAAATGACCTTGTGTCGAGATTATTTTATAGTTTTAACACTCAGTGAAGGTTCAGCCCTTTAAGCAAACATGTGCTCAAAGTTAACTTGTAACTATTGGTGTAAGTGTTGTAAGGCATCAACTTTATTAGGGACACTTCACATTGGTAGCTGTGCTTCCTTAAAGTTTAATCTTATGATGCCTGCCGTCATAGACCGGTAATAAACACAGTGCCGGATGTTCATATTTTAGAGCTTTGTAAAGATAATCTCTGTGGCAAGCCTGTCGTGTTGTGTTGTAAAAATAAACTGATCACTGAGTACATTATTGCAGATATCAGTTTTGAAGATAAAGCTTCAATCAACAGACTGTATCACGGAAGTGCGGACGATTCCTCACAGATAGTTTCTAATTATCACAGCCTCATCCAAAAGCAATACATCTAAAATACAATGTTGTGTTCAGTAAACCAGCAGAAATGTAATAAAAATGGAGTTGTGGCCAGTTATACCAAGTCTTTAGTTTGTTTGTGTGAAATGATGGCTCTGCGTGTACCCATAACTCAGTGATTTAGGTTCTCGGGTCCTTATCCTGTTCATTTAATAATCTGAAGGCACTCAGTGTTTTAATAAATCATCAGGTGTCAGACCTATGGACCTCATGCCCAAGCAGTAACTCTTGTCCTACCATCAGTTTTCCTTTAGTCTCCACAACATATTAACCCACTCACTCTGTGCACCTACACAGGTTTGGTTATAATATTACTGGACATAACAGAAAGGTGACTTTACTTACTAATACTAAGATTTTTTTTCCAGGTTGGCTCTAAGATATTACAAAATCATATTTGACTTCACAAACCAGTACCAGTGTGGTGGTTTACCATCATCTAGCAGGGGACGGGTTCCTCCCACAGGCCGAAGACATGTGTGTTAAGTTAACTACCTATAGGTGTGAATAATTGTCTGTCGTCCCCCCCCCCCCCCCCTTAAAACCACGGAGGACATTTATATTTCAGCCAAACTCTGTTTCGAAATTAGAGCTAGGGGAAATTATAACATCTGGTATTTTAAAAATGGAAAATTAAAGTGACATATGTCTCATTTGCCAACAACAATTAAAAAATACACACATCAATTAAAGGTCATGATGCTCAAATATAGTTATAATATAATATTCTCCAGTCAAAAAGCATCTGTCTTTAAAAATGTTTTGTTGATTGTACACATCAGAATGAGACCCTTCTACCGCAGAAGCCAAGAAGGTGGAGCTGAAAAACTCTTTCCAGCCTTTAGACCATAAACCTACAATGATTACAGCCAAATACCCACAGCTTAAGGTAACAATTTTACGTTACCGATCTGAAGTTTTATCTTTATGTTACTGATTTTTGAAATTTTGATTTAGCTCTTTTTACTGACTTAAAGCATTGTACAACTTTCAGAGGATGTTTTTATCTTCTGTGTTAAGCAAATTGAGTGTCACGTAACTATTAAACAAAAAATATCTGCATACACATCTACATATCGAAGCAAAGTAGAGTACGTCTGTAATGTCTAATTAGCCCAATTTCATTAAAAAGGTAATAAAAAAAAGATTTATCATAAGATTGGACCACTGGGTTGCGTCTCACTGCATGTTTGCATCATGGCTTCAAATGGAGAAAAACTGTCGGAGGAATTTAAAAACACATCTTACGTTAAGATTTCACAAAGATGGGAAAGAATACAGAGGGATGTGTGGCCACCTTCAGACCAGTGGTACTAATGAGGAGGTATAAAATGAGGATGATATCACCAATGGAAGCTGTAGAGACTATCCTCCGAAAATCACACCATGGAGAATTTGACCAATCTGGCTGTGAAAAACAGATGAGTACGAGCACAGAGGTTATTCATGAAATCAATTTCTGTAACCGCTCAGAGAGGGACAGTCATCGTCTGTGAATGGTCTCCAAGAAAAGAAAAATCTAAAAAAATTCTTCCTCTTTGACACAAACCCCCCAAAACTAAAAGTCGCTAAAGAACATGAATAATGGACGCACATTCTTTGGCTTTAACATGGCCTGGGCCATCACAGAGAATATATATACTCCTGACACTGAAGCACGTAGATGGGAGTGCAACGATACACAGCTGTATGAGTTTAAAAGGTGTTGGGGAGATGGCACAGCTCTGTTGCTTTACAGCAAGTGAGTCCTGGGTTTGAATACCGGGCAGAATAACCGCTGCAGCTTATCCTGCCATCACAAACGTGCCAGTTTAAATCCAAACGCCTTTAGATTTACCAAAACACCAACTAACAGACTGCTCCCATGTCTCCAGAGGCCTGGTACCAGTAAAACTGAAATTTACGTATAATGTAATGTACTCTTTATTGATCCTTGTGGGGAAATTCCTCTCTGCATTTAAGCCATTCGCAATATATACACACACACACACACACACA
>NW_005187413.1:6160819-6211688 GCF_000239375.1 Pundamilia nyererei
GCACTCACTCACTAACAAAACACAAACACTCGCATACACACACACAAACTTTAGGGCTCTTGTGTTTCCACTCACTTCATGGACAACAGGGTCTCTGAGCGAGTGTGGAGCCGCACTGCGTGTGTTTTTGTTTGTCTGCAAACAGCTCTCTGATAGTAAACAAAACTATCATCATTTATTTTCATAATTATAGCACTATAATCTGAAACTGTACTCATTATGAAGCTCTAACAGAGGGTATAATTTGTTGTTGAAAGTCAACAAAATCGAAAGACAGAAAGATGATCTCTTTCAGATCAGTTCATTGCACGGCCTTCTGTGCCACACGCACATCGGAGTTCAATCTGTTAAAGCACAAGTTAGCACATTAAAAAGTAGACACTTTAGCAAATCTTGCATTTTGCACTTGTTCTGCTGGCTTTAAAAAACAAACAAACAATCTAGCAGGTTAAATTTGAAGAAATCGCCTTTGAGTTATTATGTGCCCATTCAGTTCCTGTCTGTGTAGGCTCTCAGCCATCATGGTCATGGTAGTCTTAAGCATCTGAGCTGCAGGTAACTGGGCTTCTTTGTATGTTAAACTTCGATCAAAGAGGCATCTTCAGTTTTAAAAGCCGATGGGGAGTCCCAGGTATTTATGCTGTGTGCCTTTTACTTTTGAATCTGGATCTGGAAGCTGGGCGTGAGAGTCATACCTGAGTTGACTGCATTCCAGTAAAAGATGTAATGCCTGATTTCAGCTTTCTTATTGTATAGGTTCACCATTGCCACCTTGAAATGAAAAGTTGTGCCTACTGACTGAGAAGTCCACGCAAAAAGGGGCATTCTAGCTAAAACTCTGGATTTCTGATTCCTCATTTCAGATAGAATGAGGCATTCATCCTAACTGGGCTTGTCAACTTAGAATTGGTACTGAGAGTCACTGACCCACCCTGCCATCATGTGAGTAATTAAGGTCACATGGGTCAAAGTGTGATTGGGGGTTGAAATGCCAGGCAGGGATCTCAAGACTGCATTATAGGTGGATGATAGGTAGTGTTTGTGTAGGCCGCCACACCTGCACTAAAAGGATATAAATGTTCACATTTTAACAGAGAAGACAATGGTTTGAGAGCAGAGTTAAGGGGGGCATTTATACCCAACAGGAATGACTGTCACTGAACTGAGGTGGTAACGTAAAACACCAACTATCAGCCACCCATGACAGAGTTCAGAGATTCCTTTCAGTGCGTCTTTCTTGCTGACCCAGTGTTATTAATCAGATGGAAAGTGTGATCTTCAGGTCAACCAAGCTTAACATTAGCTAACCTAATGTTAGCTTATAACCAATTCAATTCAATTTTATTTATATAGTGCCAAATCACAACAACAGTCGCCTCAAGGCGCTTTATATTGTACAGTAGATCGTACAATAATAGATACAGAGAAAAACCCAACAATCATATGGGTCCCTATGAGCAAGCACTTTGGCGACAGTGGGAAGGAAAAACTCCCTTTTCCAGCTGTTGCTGTTTAGCTGGCTTCCTGTCAGCTGTCAGAAGATGAGAGGGTCTAATAAATAAGCACATTTTCCTGTGTTAGAGCCCTGACTTCAGCTCAGGAGACGAGGCTTGCAGTGAGGAGGAAGAAGGTGACATTTTATCCAGATGCTAGTCGAGTTATTGCTTTGGTGAAGGGGATCGTTTTATATCTTGAGTCTGAAGGAGCAGACATGAATTAAAATTTGCCTATGAGTTCCCTTCTCCTCCGAATAACAAAATACCTAAAATGCGATTAGGTAGAACGGCAATGTTTTTCCGTTAAATAAACTCAAAAAACGACTCACCGTAGGTTTACAAGGAGAATACAGGACAGAGATTTGCAGTGCAGCTTTGCTGGCTGCAGTAAAACAGTATAAATTCATTTAGCTGCATGTTTGAGATTTAAACAGTCAAAGCTGATCCCCTTGGTCTGGTGTGTGGGTGTTGTTCAATCATTTTAGAAATGTATGCAAACAACCATCAAAAGGTCATCACCGTTTGATTTGAATGCAACTTAAATCGCTTTTTTTCTCCATCTGATGCCTTCCCACTTCAAAACGAGTGACTCGGGGCCCAAGTTATAATTGTTTTGTCATTTTCTTTATATTTACAACTGTGTTTCGTTTTAAGGTTTTATCTTTGGCTCATTTAAGTTTCCGTTTTTCTCCAAATCAGCGGGTTTTCCTGGTTTCAGTTTAGTCTTTACTGTTTTAAAAATGTTAAATATCAGTTTAGTATGTTTTAGTTTCAGTTTTCATTTTTGGTTTTTAATCGTAGCTTGTGGTGCGTTTATCAAATGCAAGATTGAAGAAAGTTAATAACAGCATAGATATCCCGTTTCCATTGTCACACTGACGATTTAATCTGAGGTCTAGTTTTTATTTTTGCCGTTAACTAAAATCTTTTTTCCTCCCACACTTAGATTTGGGTTTAGTCTTGGTTAACTATTTTGCTCAGAAGATGACTGAGACAGATGTAAAGGTTCAAAAACAGAATGAATTGCACAATAAGTTCATGTAGGGACTTAGATGTGTATCACAATGACAAGGCTCATTGAAGCTTAACTCACCATTGTGAAACTGCTTGCTCACGCATGCATCAACAGCCTTTAATCTGCCATACTGAAAAGTGTGGGGGCTTTCATATTCGTTACGTACACATATTTTGTGTTTCACAATACCTCTTGTGTATGTCAACACCACTTTTGGAAAACTACATTCATCCATGCACTGATGCTGTGGGGGATTTAAGAAGCTTTACTATTAGAAAGCATTAAAATAAAATATGACAAAAGGTCATAGGTGCAGATATACATTTAAATAGCCAATTCAAAAACAAACAAGAGAAAGAAAAACACATATACAGTGTAATTTTATTTGCCTCTGACACAGAGCCTTTACTTATGGAAAAAAAAAACTGCTGCCAGATTGGAGAGCCCTTAATTCCATCTTAATCTATCCTCCAGAATGGTTATGCAATTTTCTGAAGCACAGTGTGCAGAGTCCTGTTTGAAAATCAGAAGTTGGCCTATCATTCAAATCATTTGACACTTCTGTGTGAAGTACGTTTTCTTTGAATGAAAAGACACATACTGAAAATGTTACACAAATCCATGCAGAATCCCCCCCCAAAAACCCCAAAGATGAATCTTATTCTGTGACAAATCTCAAAGAGGTGAAGTGTTATCTTAGCTGGAATTCACAGAAGAAGAAAGGAAGGCAATGTTTTGCATTTCTCACAAACTGCTCACACAGCGACTCATCTTCTATTTCTGAAAATTAAAATTCAGTTTGGTCAGAAACTGGGATCCATCTTCAATGCATTTTTACTGGCTGTTTGCCTCAGACTACCATTTGTCTCCAAATGACACTTCACCAGTGTCATCGTAACTTCCACCCAGAGACCTGCAGCTTAGACGCCGTGTGCACAAATGTTCAAAAATTGTTTTTAATTCAACATTAAAAATGAGATAATAAACACAATAGCTGCGAGGAGAATTCAAATCACAGTTTAACGCTAATACATTTCGAAGGCAAAAAGGGCAGAGAAAATAATGCTAATTGGATATGTGAGGTTCGTTTGGGCTTTTGTAAACAAGAAAAATGTTAAAATGATCATTTTCAAAGCAGAAAATATTCTCATAAACTGGGAAATTACTCTGGACTCTATTCAGCGGCCAGAAAAGTAAGTGTAACAGTCAGAGATATATGTTCTCAGATCTGAACTGCATTTACTAATTAAGAAAAAATGTAATTCATCCTCATTATAAAGGATTTGTAGTGCTTCCCAGATAAAATCAGCTACTTTTTTTCTTTTTCCTGAGGCTGCACACAAAACTTTATGATTGACTTCTCCCTCTTTGTTCCTACAGACACCGAACACACCAACTTGGCCATAAGACGTGGGTTTTGTTTCTGTTCGAGGTCTCTTTAAGGCCGACTGTGGTTTAAACCCGCTCATCTCAGTGATGGAGTGAGGTGGCCACCCCTCTCCCATGCTAGCAGTGGCATTTCCTCTGCTGTTTCCTCACCCCCCACCAAACACACAGGTTGTCTACAGATAAAAACAGGCCTGGAAAATGTATTAAGGAGTCGTATCTGTCTCTGATCAGTCACTCTGTACTTTGGTGCTACACAGTAATCAAATCTATACCGGCACTGTGATTGGAATAGTTAATCATTACTGGTTTATAGATTTTAAGTTCGGTTTTCAGGAGGAAATGAAAAGCATACACAATACAGGCAGATAGAGTTACAGTTAGACACAAAACTGACAAGACTACCTTATGTAATGTTTTATGTACTGTGGAAGTGGATTGTACCCTTTGATAATAATGTGCCAGCAGCTTGATGGTAATTGCATTTCGAGCAATAAACCTATTTGTGTAAGTATACAGTTACAAAACCAGGAAGATAATTTATTTTTAGGTGCATCTACGAGAAGACAAGAACACTAATGTAGGTTAGTTTACAGAAATATCAGCTTGATGTCTCTGCAGGTTGTCGTCTTGTGTTGAGGAAAACGTCTGAGTTTGTTATGTTTCATTTGTGGGAAAAAGAAAATATGAAACACTTTTCAGGAGAAAAAGTAAATAAATAAAAAAGTCATTAAAAAGAATATAAAATCTGATGTACTACATGTCCACTTATCACTTTCAATTGTTCACAGATTTGCATGTAGCCTCTTTATGACTCTGTCACACTAGAGTAAAAATCAGGCAACAGCTTCAGTGCTCACAGACTGCACTGAATTTTTTATTTTTTTATTTTTGCTGTCATTTTTTAAGTAGCTGCGATGACCAACTGGTCAACTGGTACGAAACCATCAACTTCTTGACAAAGACTTTGGATTGTGAGGCGACTGCACAGGTCGTCCTGTGGGAGGCAACCTGTCTCCAAACAAATGCGGTTGGACTCGGACTGACTTCAACCACTCTGGGACAGATCGGCAAAGGTTTACAAATAGCTGCCATCTAATATACAAACACAGAGGCGTTGCACTCATTTTGAATCACTCTGTGTTGATGAGCGCAACTCGTCTACAACACGTGTCTTCGCAACAGGTCAGTATTTGTGGAGGAATTTCTGAATTTTTATTTCAGATCTGTGAGATGTTATTTGAATTTTAGTTTAATGTGAATGTCTGCACATGTAGATGTCCGGAGACTTTTCTCAGTTTAATCCAATAAATTGCCACGTTATCACAATGGATTGCTTGGAATTGTCATTTGACCCCATTCAATTGCTAACTGACAGCAGGCTCACTTCATCTTGTTGCTGTTTTATCACTGACTTGATGCACCAAAGTTGTCTAGAAGATGGCAACTGGCTGTGAGGATTATTTCATATGAAGACTCGTCACATAATATCATCACGTTTAGTACATCTTCAGCACACAGGAAGTTAATAGTGTTTAGCACCATCTCCTCATAGCAAGAAGACTTAAACTTTGCTGATGCTTTTCTCTGTGAAGTTTTCATGTTGTGTCTTACTAAAGACATTTTAAGGTTGATTGGTAATTCGAAATTGCCAGGGATATGAGATAAAGGTTTAAAAGTGTATAGAATAAAGATATATCAACACATGCATTAATATGTAAGACTAGAAATGTTCTTACACGGCTCAAAATTACCACCTGATTTATGAAACGCGCACACCTGCCAGTTCTGTTTTAACACCACACACAATAGTGGATTAGGCTTACTGTAAACCCAAAGGCTCATGCTCGCTGTCGTGCAGACAGCGACGTGCAGTCTGTCACATTATCATTCTTCTAAGGAAACAAGCTTATCTAGAAGTGAAGTGGAGAAAGTCATGATGGTTTTGTAAGAGAAAAGCTTGCATCACAAAGGCAAAAACAATAATAAAAAAGCAGAAGAAAGTCTGACTGAAGAAATCGAAACAATAGTGTCTGAGGAGGAAGCCAGAAAAAAGCACAGCTTTCCTAAGTGTTTCTATTTGAGTTGATGTAAAAACAAAGGCAATTAGAAAGAATAGAAAGAACAGAAACCTGAGAAACATGGAGCATGTTCCCTCGCTGCTGATCTGTTGGTCATGTATCCACGATGCAAATCTCTTGTTCCACCGCATCCCAAAAGTGCTTTACTGATCTGATCTGGTGATTGTGGAGGCTATAAGAGTCAGGGCGGTGAACTCATTGTGATGTTTAAAAACCATTTTGGGCCCAAAGTATGACCATTGGGAATGACCATTTTACCACTACCAGCCTGATTACGCAAGTCAGGATGGAGCCATGCTTTCATGTCAGTTATGCCGAAACCCTACCAACAGAATTAAACAAATCGAGGCTCATTAGTCAAAGTTCAAAAGTGTGAGTAAGCTTTCTAACACAGTCAAGCCTGTGTAGTAAATGTTTGCATTCAGCTTTTGTGAATGGAGCCCACTAAATTTTTTGTTTACAGCATTTTATTTGAAGTTGAAAGATAAATTTATTGGACTGCATATTGACAGACATACAGCCGTTAAACCTTTGCACAGTATGCTTTTTGCCACAACAAATTATTTGCATAGAATTTTTAAGGAGTAGTTTTCACAGTAAGGTGGGAAATCTTGTGGGCTGACTCAAAAACTCAAAAACAGAGCTGAAGGTTTGCTTGCTTCAGAAAAATGAATGGCCTACAAACCTTTCAGGAGTAAACACACATTTTGACCATCAAAGAGTTAACAGGAGAAATCCATCCGTAAACTGAGTCACCCAACCAGTCCTCAAAATCACACTGCTGCTCTCGCAGTTTGGATCAGTTCCAGAAAACACACTGGTTTTGTTCCCAGTTTGAGTATTTAATAAATCATTGAGCCAACACGACAAAAGCAACAATGAACCTTTTTATTTTAACATTTACATCTTTTTAACCTTGTTCTGTAACCCTGCCTACTGTATCTAATCACCCTGCAGAGCAAACACACTATACCTACATAGGCAAGATTGTAAAAGCCGATGAGCGAGCGAGCGAGCGGTGACTCATTGTATGTTAACTCAGTCCACACTTCCCTGTCTCGCTCTCGTTTGCACACACACCTTCAACCTCACCCCATTATATCACTCTGACAGCTCAGAGACAGAGCTATAAAGACAGATGGTCAAAGGTGACCAAGTGACACCCTAACGATCTGTTCCACAGTTTCACTTTTCTCCTCTCTGTTAAAGCTCAGTGTGCTCCAAGCGAAAGGAGTTGACAGAACACAAACACAAGATTCATTTGAGTAATTTTAAGAATATATAAATGATTTCATAACTAAAACTGTTATATAAATACTATTAAAAGTTAGCTTAATGGGTTTACCTCATAATAATAAATAAATAAAATGGATCTCCAGTTCAAGAAATTCATTTGAAGGGCATTCAGAAATCATAACACTGACTTTATAGCGTGAAATAATGACATAAATTTGAATCACACTTTGGCTGCTACCATCACGTCACCTAAGGTTAAACAGGTCACTGCTGTATGTCAAGATAACTTCACATTAGCACTAAAGTGGAATATTGTTAGTAGTGGAACGGAATATAAGCATTGAAACAGTTCAGCTCTTTGAATGCATGAGAATAGAAGCGGGTAGAATCCAGGTTTTTTTAGGAGTTTGCTTAAAGTTTCTTATTAGTTTGTCATGAACACATAAGATAATATGTAATCTGAGCTCACGTTACAAAAGAATTTCATTTAGACTAAGTTCATCACTTTTGATGTGAGGTTTGCATTTTGAACACCTGTACCTCGTGGCAGTGTTTCTGAGAAATGCTGTGTGCAGTTTAAATATTCTTCATTAGTGTGCATATAGCCCTCGTTTGGCTTCAAAACCACCTCAATTCTTCATGGCACCAATTCAACAAGGTGCAGGATACACCCCTCGTGACTTTTGGTTCATATTGGCATGATAACTTTACCGTACACAGTTGCTGCAGATCTGTTGGCTGCATATCCACAATGCAAATCTCAAAGCAGTTTGTGAGATACTCAGACTAGCCTGTCTTAGCTTAGCTTGAACCTAAGCAGGTTATCTTGACCATGCCTACATATCTAAATGCCATAGTTACTACCATGTGATTGGTCGATCACATGGTGTAAGTACAAGAGAAACAAAAAACAGTTCTGAAAAGTTAGTCTAGACTATTTTCAGCTATTGTTTTTACAG
This sequence comes from Pundamilia nyererei, assembly GCF_000239375.1. Lineage (NCBI taxonomy): Eukaryota > Metazoa > Chordata > Actinopteri > Cichliformes > Cichlidae > Pundamilia > Pundamilia nyererei. The sequence goes on from NW_005187413.1 coordinate 6,168,993, forward strand.
TGGTGTGAAAAAGTGTTTGCCACGCAGACCATTTTTCTCTTTCTTATGGTGAAGTCATGAACACTGACCTTAACTGAGGTAAGTGGGGTCTGCAGTTCTTGGGATGTTGTCCTGGGTTCCTTTGTGACCTCTTGGAAGAGTCACATCTGCTCCTGAAGTAATTTTGGTCGGCCGGCGACTCCTGGGAAGGTTCACCGCTGTTTCCTGTTTTAGCAATTTGCGCATAATGGCTCTCAGCATGGCTGACTGGAGTCCCACAGCTTTAGAAATGGTTTTTCCAGACTGAGAGATCCTAATTACTTTATTTCTCATTTGTTCAACTCATGTTCCATCACACTAAATTGTCAAATTGTAACAACAGACTTGTAGAAAGTGTCATCTTCTTTTATTAATGCTCCTTCACTTTTATTTATTTTGACAACAAAATAATGAGTACATAAAAACCTTATTACTGCAGTATCAACTGAAAAACAATAGTGGTGAATAAGGTCATGTCTCTTGTATTCTGTCAGGGATTTAGGGGAATTTAATGTTGTGCATAATGAAACTGAAGAAAGACTTACGTACTTTGGAAGTCATCAGAAACTTTTCTGCAACGTTTCTGGTGATTGGCTTTCTTAAATTATGGGTGTGTGTCAGCACAGTCGACCTTTAGAGATTCAGGTGAGCTTAAGGTGAGGCAAGGCTTTGAGAAAGGGGTGGTGTTTTCTGACTTATCACTAGGTTTGCTTTATGGGTTGGCCCGATGTAAAGTAGGCCATTAATTTTAAACTCAGTCTTAACACAAAGTGTAATGTGTGCAAGCTGGTTTTATTTGTGTCACCTCGGCAGTACCAATGTCTGATTTAGAGCTAACCTTTGGAGCATTTACAGGTTGTAATACATAGATGGAAGCTTCGTGTTCTAACGCTTTTCTCAAAACTGAGGCAACATGAACTACTACTGCATATATTTAGCAAATCTAAATTATAGATGTGTATAGAATGGAAATCTTTGCTGAGCGGCAGATGAGAATACATTTTTTGTTTGCTGAAATGAATCCAGATACAAACTGATGATAAGAGGGCAGCTAGAAATGCTTTTTAGATGAACTGCAGCGTCTTTTTCAGACTGCCCAAAAAGCCTGGTTGGTCAACAAAATTAAAAACCTTTCTTGTTAGTGGAAGAAGAAGAAGAAAAAATTAACGTAGCTCCCGCCATCCCTTCAATCCCTTTGGGAATGAATGGAAAAGATGGTTTTGGAGCAAAAGCTGAGGCGTGGGCTGGAAGAGCAGAGCGCCAAACCTCAGCCACCGCCGTCAAGCACGGCTCAGTCTCAGAGGGAAAGAAGTGGGAGGCAGTGAGGGGAGTGAAAGCAGAGGTAAAGGAGGGGTGAAGCAGGAAATGAGGCACAGGGGATTTTATTTTATTTTTTTTAACAGCCACGGCAGGATTAAGGCTCTATTTGTCAAGTTACTTTGCGTGAAAAATTATTTATTGCATACTGCCCTAATTATTATCCAAGTTCCTAAGTTAATAAAAAAGCACTAATCTCTGCAGATAAAAATGGTTTGTCAGCGTGTTATGAACTGTATGTTCATCGACTATGACAACACAACACAACATATGAAAACAAGCCTGATCAAAGTAAACTTTCAGACTTTTGTACATTTCAGAATAAACTTGTTAAGAGGCAAACTGTTCACCCAAATCTTTCAGCTGGAATCATCACAGGTTTAAAGGAGACCAGTCAGTGAGGAAATAGATGGTTTTAACATCCCCAAAGCTATGAAAAGGGAGCTCATTCTCCTTTTCATTATTTTCATTCATATACAGAAAGCTGCAGTGAAATGTCTCAAAATAAGAAGGGCACACATGAGTAATCTCAAATCACTCAAAGATGTCAACTCTTCTCGTACGTCAAGAGACAAGGGCCGGCTCACTGCTTTTGCATAGCACTGTATGGATTGTTACAATGGTGGAAGCTTATATTAAACATGGCCACAGTTTAAATCATGTCAGCATATGTACAATCAGTGTTGGTTGCAACCACTGTTTGCTAGGAAAACGTGTATTCCTCAACTTACCGGCAGTGGTTCTTTAACGTTTTCCGCCGTTGCTGGGTGAAATCATTGCATGAAAGCTGAAAAGCACCAAAAGCCTCCTAGCAATGTCTTCGATTGCTAGCAGACTGTCATGGTTGTCAGTAGGTTTTCATGTTTGTCAACAAATACTTGCCAACTACTAGCCCAGAGGTAGGAAAATGCGGGAAAAGTGCAACACAAGCAGGAAGCTGGTTTGCAAGTAAAAATTGTGCCTCCATCCTGCAGCCAACATGAGGGGCAAGTTTTACTCTGAGTACAAACAGTCTCCATTTGGAATTTTCTTAGTTTTAGACGATTGAGATGATTGAGACTCATTTCCAGTTATTGCAAATACTTGACTGCAGTTCTTGATGCTTAAGTTGCGATCAAGAACTGGAAGTTACTAGGTTTAGCAAGGGATAACCTTTTTTTAAAACAAAGGTCAAGCTAGGTGTGGATAACTTTTTTCGCTTATTAAATAAAATCATAATTTGAAAACTGCATTTCATAATTATTCGGCTTATCTTTGAATAATATTAAAATTAGTTTGATGATCTGAAACATGCAATAACAAATTAGCAAAGGGGGATAATACGTTTTCACAGCACTATATGTCTGCAGCAATTGTTAGAGAACAAAGCAATCACAAGGAAGTTTTTGCCAACCAGTTGGGGAAATACACATTTTTCCATAGTGATAGGTGGTTGCCAGGGAGTCACTGATTGTCTGTAGACCTGAATGACTTTGACTTGAGCAATCATTTTCCCAGCAATTGCCATCAGCCTCCAGCAACTACCTGATTATACCAATTGGGGAATGCACGTTTGTTTCCCTATTGCTGGCTAGTTGTGAGATGGTTGCAAATCACTGTGTCACAGCTTGAGTGACTCCGGCCTTTTTCACGCTTTCGTACATTGTCACCATGGTTGTTACATGTCTAAAACGGCAGACAAGTTGACATCACACAATTAGTGGTCATGTGTACAGAAGCCCTGCCCATCTGCTGTTCAAACCTCGTCTTTCAAACCAAACTAGAGAAAGCTGGCTTAGAGAAGTGATCTAAAACTGTTAAGTAAGGCTTAGTTTGAACTGTGGCTCATGTATATCTACTCTGGTAGAAGTAATAGCTTTCCTTTAACAATTTTCTCTTTTATCCACATACAACCGATAAAAAAAGAATTTATGGACAAAATTCTAGAAAGAATAAACAGTGCATCCTTTCAGATTATCAAAATATTTATAGTGTTACATTTAAATGAAAATTATTTGAATGTCTGACTTTCAGTTTCAGATGATTGAGAAGCAGATAGAGACAGTTACTACAAATCTAATCTAAGGAAAAGGAAAAACAGCAATTCTATAATCACAAAAGCACTTCTGATAAATGTACTAATCATCGTTTCTCCAAGGAAACAGGTAGCAGAGGTGGGAAATCACCTCTCTTGGAAGAGAAACTTTCCCAAACTGTAGATCTGTACTGTGTATTCCCCTAAAAAACAGAACTATAATGTTGGTTTTTTTTTTAAAATAAAGGCCGGCAATACATAGAATAAGTGATGTTTCTGAAACTACTAGAGTGCTGAACAAATTTATTAGACGACCAACCAATGTACCACTTTGGTACTTAAAAAATGTTTTTTTATGTTTCTGTAATGGTTAATCCACAACTATTACAAGCTCCAAAATTAAAAGTATATTTTGAATGTTGAAACATAATTACTGCTGTTATCCATAAACTTCCAAAGTTACGGTTTTACAAAAAGAAAATTACAGTGGATCCCCGGCTTACGAAGACCCCATGTAACGAAAAATTCAAGTTACAAAGGCACTTAACGGCAATATTTTTGCCCGTGGTACAACAAAATGCCAGTGTAACGAAATCCGTTTGCGAAATGCATTTCGCTGTTCCACGTGAAAGACGTATTGTTGTTGCAGTGTGCCATTTCGTGTGCTTTTCGTTTGCAATTAGCCTATCGTTCATTCATAATGGGGCCGGCATAAGACATAAATATTAGCGAGTTTAAAAAATTGTTAAAATATCATTGCACAGTGTACGTACGTACATTAATTAACGTTAGGGCTGCTCAATTAATCGAATTTTAATCACGATTACGATCTGGGCTTTCAACGATCATTAAAAATGACTGAGCCGATTATTAGCCCCTCCCTCATGCTTTACTCTCGCGCTGCTCCATGTGGCAAATCAAGCGCACTGCTCTGCATTTCGAACACGCGTCACAACAATTAAGAGGACCCGAGGGAAGCTCGGAAAGCTAAGCAGAAGTTATTTGGAGAGGAGTGTGACTACCGTTGGTTGAAAAGAGAGGTAAAAAAAAAAACTTCAGTGGTGTGGAAACATTATGGCTTCGCAGAGTCAGACGTGGATCAAGTAAACACAGTGTGTAAACTTTGCTATGGTGTCGTAGCTGCACCACAGAGCAACACTGCAAAGTTCACATTTTTCATTTATTTCTTATATTGGAAACAAATAATCGTGATCTCAATTTCAGTGAAAATAATCGTGATTATCATTTTTGCCATAATCGAGCAGCCCTAATTAACGTAAATGTAAGTTTAGTTTTAATGTTTAGAATTAAATTCCATAATGTTATGTACATGTACACGTATGTATGTATGCATGCCTATGTATGCTTTCTTCAGCCTCCACCAAGAACTTCGTTTTCAGCAAGCATCGCCTCGCTCAAAAGGCGATGGAAAAAGGTGCTTTGACTTACTTAAAATTTTGACTTACGAAAGACCCTCTGGAACTAATTAATTTCGTAAGTCGGGGTTCCACTGTATTATTTTTTGATCAAGAAGCAAAATTACAGTTATTTACTTGTATTCCCGAACAGAGTGTTTGAATGTTGTGCTTGATCAATTTCCAAATCCCCAGAGAAGTCCAGTGTGCCGGCTCAAATCTTGGGCAATAGAAATGTGAATTTTGTTCTTTATTTCCAGAATTAAAAAAACAACATAATTTCCAGCTTTAAACTGATTTTTGAAGTTGTTTTTTTTTTGCTTTAAGTGGCCTAAGAAAATATCATAAATAAAATAAAAATACATTTCCTAAGCGCTGTAAGTAATCCCAATTAAAAAAAAAATGAAATAAAAGTATATGGTATAAAAACAGTGGAAACTTTAACCTCCAAAACACATCCAGTCTTAAAATAAGTCAAATGTGGTTAGCATCTCTGCTCTTTGTTCTTGAAGCTTATTTAAGTGTATTAACGGTTTAGGATGTCAGTGAGAGTGGTCTTACTTTCAGTCGAGGGGTTCTGTCTCAGCTTTAAACACTGTGGTAACCCATTTATCAGAAAAGGGCTGATCACTGATTCAATCGCTGCTTCAAAGTGGGGCATAATTAGGTTGCAGTCAAATTACAGGCATTTTACACTGTCTGACATACTACACAACCCCTTTGATGTAATATTTTTGTAGATTTTCTTTTTTTTAGCAATCCAGGTTAGAAAGAAATAAAGAAAGCTTTGTTATTAGGTTATACATCTTTGGAAAATATCAACTGCTTTTTTAAGGTTTCTTTTATAAATTAGAAACTGTAATTAATGTTTGTTTTTACCAAGCATTTCGATATTATTCTGTGAACCCCCTGCATGTGTCTCACTGGGCTGGTAAAAATGTACAATCCACCTAATTCCCTGGAAACTTTTGCACATTACACAACCTATAGTTTCCAGAATGCTGGGCTCTTCTGTGTTATTTTACTTCCTCACATCTGTTCTGAGTATTTTAGATCCTCAGACAACCTCTCTTTTATTTCCTGGAACTACAAACCTCCAGTTCCCCATCAGCTCATTAAGCAGTGACCACTATGCTGGGGAAATGACTATTTCAATGTTTAGGATACATGCAACATATTGTAGTTCTAAGAATACCAAATGGTTTTAGATAGTTTGCATAATTTGTGTGGCGGGAAATTCTCCACCTGCTCCAAGAGGGCAGAAACATTTGGCAGTCTGAGCCCATTGGTTATCATTTCTACATCATAAATCTGTCAGAATATAACGCGATGTTTGAGGAAAAAGAAAGCCTCGAGGAACAGGACAATGTAAAGACGTGACACGCTGAACTAGTAAAGCACTAAAACACACACTGACACATACACACAAAGAGCGGCGGCAACCACAGCACACCAGGAAAAACATATCCAGATGTTCTCCTCATAGGCTCACCAACCCCCTCCTACACACACACACACACACACACACACACACACACACACTGAAGCATAGCAGTTATTGAACCCACTCTTTTAGCCCCTCCTCTCTCGCACTGGTGCTCCTGGCAGGCTGTCTGGTTGAGGCCCATAGTAAAGGGAGTTGTTTTCTCTGGCTGGAGTGTCTCTCTGAGAGTGCGTATGTCTGAGCATGTGTGTGTGTGCATATATATGTGTGTCCCCGGGCCCCAGACAGGAAGGAAGAGAGTGGGCCCGGCATTGCAGCTCCAGAATTCCGGTTTTGTTTTTCTTCTTTTTCCATTAGTGCAGAGCCCGAGCCGGGTCTTAAAGAAACAGGCATTAATATTTTCCCTTCTCAATGGCACAGCCATGAGTCCTCCACAACGACCTCGAGATGACTCATTACTGTATATAATCATATTTCCAGTTTGTTGAATTAAAAAACAAAAAAAACAAAACACACACACACACACAAAAAACAAAACAAAAAACACCATGGATCTGTTCTTTGAAAAATCACAGTGTGCGTCTAAGCGCAGCCTCGGGCACATTTTCAATGAAGCATCTAAAAATAAAAATACTGATCCAGCATCAGCGCTCAGGTTACGTAAAATACTCGGGGGGGAACCGAAGAATTTTGGACACAAGCGGGGAAGGAGCATTCACCCCAATACTTTAAAAAAAATTTATCATCGCTCAAACTGTGGTAAAGAACGGGTTGAAAATTACTCGCCATGAGCAATGGATGACACCGCTCACAGCTCATGATCCTCACATTTCTGCTCAGCACAACAAAGACAGGGAAGTCATGACTTCTCTGGCAGTAACTTTATCTCTCCCACCGAGAAAATGAACAGTCTCTTAGTAATAGCCTGTTACATTTTTTTTTCTACAAAGCTATAAAAATGGTACTCATTATAACGAAAAGGGAACCAGAAATATTTCATCACCTAACTTTGGCTTTCACGCCACACTTGAGAAGTGAAAACATTTATTAAAAGTCTGTTTTCAGTGGATAAAAGTTTTATTGACAGAACAAAAAGAACCAATGTAAAAAGCAGCATTACTTTAACATAAAATATGAGGTCTGGCATCATTTATAGTCACCATGAAAATCAACAACCTGTTATCTTTCAGTACTTGCTGGAGGCACTAAAGAATGGTAATTTCAGTAAAAAAAACAAAAAACAAAACCTATCACCAGATGCATTGTGTAATTAAAATAGAAATAGTAATAAAAATGGCCTCAAGCTTGTCAGCTGGAAACATTCTCTCACCTTAAACTAAATAAAGGCACTGTGGGGGCTCTGTAAACGTTACCAGAGAACAAACGTCTTGAGTAACTGTCTTAACGCAACAGGATCATTGAGCCACATCCTTCCTTTCAAAAATGACAAATATGACTGATGGTTACACAAATATGCACTTTTCGGTGAAAACCCCCCCCCCAGTGGCTAATGGCCTCCTGCACAATATAGACTGGGTAAAAACATACACACTGTGCACAAGTGTCAACACCTGTACAGGCAGCCATTACGCTCAATCGCACACAGTGTGTCACAGCGGTAAAGTGGGGTCTTTTTGTCAGCAGGAAAGCGACTGCATGCTCAGCACTGCTGTACTGAAACTTTTCTAATATTCAACTCCTTCACTTCTCATATCTCTTTTCAACACAGCCAGACACAGTACATCAGCGGGAAAGCTCAGTGTGCATTTAAGGTTCAGTCCTTGCTTTCAGTGTGATCAAATGGCAACGGTGTATGGTGTTGATGCAACCACACTTCCCCCCTCCAACAACACAGATCAATGTGTCTCTGGTACCACTAACGTTAAGCCTCCTCGCTTCTCTGGAGATGTAGACCGATTTCCATTTGGTTCTCCAAACACTCCTTGAGCTTATCCTCCGTCAGCGTCAGCCGCTGCTCCAAGATCGAAACCGTCTGGAGGAAGAAGAGAAGACAGGAGAGGATAGGAACAAGACAAAGAAAGGAGGAAGGAGATGTATAAGAGAGAAAGAGCATGTCAGAGAGGGCTGCACAGCATCAGCCTGACAGTAATGACTATATAATGGTTGTGTTTGTGTGTGTTTGAGACAGATGTTGGGCGAGCAAAACAATCCAGCTGATTATCGTAGCAAAATCTGCTGCACGAACTGAAAACACTACAGTCTCTGTGTCTGGCACGCACTCTCTCTTGTTCTCTCTCTCACACGGTTGCATAAACACACTTACTCACACAGAGAGTACAAGAAACTAGCTTTCCGATTCAGGACGGGAATGTGTGGGCAGTGAGATCACAGTGCGACATACTTTTCTTTTGACCACCCTCCAACAGTGGCAGTAATTGTGGCGCATTTGTTCCCGTACATTCGAGCGCAGTGTCATCCGAGCCCATTTATGAGAGGGGCCACCAGGTGTAATTTCCAGAGGTGTCACCATTAAAATGAAGACACTGCTCAGCATGGGTGCGACTGACAATGCCGGAGGTTTTGTGTTAATGTGAGAACTCACATTAGACATTATGAACTTCATATCGGCTTCTGATATAAATGATGAAACGCTTAATTCTACTTTTTAAAAGTTTTTATATGACAAAAAACCCCAACTTCCAACAGCAGTCAGTAACAGCCTCAAAACTGCAATTCCAAAAAAACCAACAAAAAATATGGATAAAAGACCCTCGGGGGAGTTATGAAACAGCAAGTCTGCTCGTCTACATGATCAGGCAAGAGTGAAACAACAAAATATTCGAAAGAAACCGGCATTTTTATCTCATCAGTGGCCACTGATGTTACTGAACCTGTTCTAAAAATTCTCAAGTGTAACATAGCTGCATGCACCAAAGAGGGGTCCAAGTGATTCAGCAGGGCTCAGTCGCCATGGCAACTTAATCTGGTCATGTTAAAAGCGTGACTTTGTGGACTGAAAGAACAAACATGTTTTTGCTTATTGTAGCACCTCCCAGTGGTCAAATTACTTCTTTTTTTTTTGGTATAATCAAATTATTTGGTTTGGTGTCAAAATAAATGACACAGTTGCTGAGATATGACCTCATTTCCTGTTTGGCAGCATTGCCGGAAAGAAATTCAAACAGCTGTAAAATCGATTTGATCATCTAAAATCCACCTGAAAACTTGGCTGAAGAGTAAGGATGACAAATTTGGAAACCCTGTGGGTACACAGGCAGCTTTTCTAAAGTACAGACACACAGTCAGTGTACAACAAACAGGCTTAAAGCAGCAACATTGCCTGAAGAGATCTGACTGTACTCAACACAGAACTGAAAGAAACAAAAGATCAATAGCTGATGTCTTTATGTCTTTGCTGTTCTCTCTCTCTGTGTGTGTGCGCGCGTGTGCGTGTGTGTGTGCGCGTGTGTGTGTGTGTGCGCGTGTGTGTGTGTGTGTGTGTGTGTGTGTGTCAGTGTGATTTTTCAGTGCACTGTTGTCTTTTCTTCATAGCTTCGCAAAATATATGTGAGGTCACTTTTACATTTCTAAGATTGTTTGTTCAGATATACATAAGTGTATTGCAATACATGTGTACTTTTATAACAATGTACAGTACAATTATGATACATTCGCTTAATTTCTACATTAATATCTGCAGGGCTTAAACTTAACTCTGACAAAACTCAGCACAAAAGCCTGCTCCATGTTTGTGCATCTCCAAGAAGGAAAAGAGTTAAATACAGAATTGGGTGAAAACATGATTCCATATACTTGGGAAATGCTGGATAACCCAGTATTTTGTCATGGTTTTAGCTTTTCCTAGAGACCGTCAGACCTGTGTAGTCATACAGAAGGTTCTCAAATGTACTAAAAGACAAAACCTAGTTAGCTCTTACACACACCTAACACACACCTTACACAACCCTACTGGATACAGGAAGGCTTTGAATCCTGGTTATTACAGTAATGCAACTGGATGAACTTTTCACCCACTGTGCTTTATCTCAATGACTTTCTGAGCTAAAATGGATTATGTATGAAGGAGAGTTCAAACACAGGTGGAGCACAGAGTGCAGCTCACTGCGCTAATGCTACAACAAAAACAAAACCCAGTTCTCCAACCAGTGGTAAAGCAGCCATACACTGTGTTTTTTATCTTCCCCTGCAAGCATAAAAACCTTGTTACAAAACTGTAATAAATGTCATTTAATGGATAATTAAACACAGGTCTTTTTTAAAGGCAAAAAGTCTCAGGAATCAAAAAATAAGAGATAAACTACCTTCAAAATCATGTGGCAAAGTAGCCTTACCCAATCTCCAGTTTACTCTGGCATTCAAGTGCCTTTCATTCATTCAAATCAGCTGTGAATGCACTGAAAACATATATAGTTTTTGTTTTAAAGTCTAGATTTGTTTAATTCTTTTCGGTTTCTCTTTGCGGTTTGCCAAGCACTGTGAATGTCCTCTATGTTGGAAAAGCGCTACACAGACAAACAGCCCTTGGCTTGTAATTCTAACTATGAGGTGTAATAAACAAGGATATGAGTCTAAATATGATTCATTGAGATCTCCTTGGCTGTTTGCTTATTTTACAAAAGATAAGACGATGAAAAAAAGCAGGCAGAGCACCTTTTCTACTCCAACTGTCTTATAGAAAGTAAGCAGCATTTAAAAATCTTTTTGAAAAGACATCTGAGCTAAATGCTACAACATAGCTTCTTTTTTTCAAATCACAAAAAAAAATGACAGTAATTCTGAATGAGTCTTCTGTAAACAGTTAAGTGGCAATCCTGCATCTCTTACATAACTGTTTTACTGAGCTAATGTTGCCTGGTGACAAACATAATCACAGCGACTAAGCAAATCTGGATGGAAGGGCTTGGCCACAGAATTTGGTTGAGGGCAGAAACAATCAAACAGTAAACACAACATCCCCAGACAGATTAGGCACTCTAGATTTGGGCCAGTAAGAGCATGTAAGTATGTCAGCATGTCTCGACCTGTAATTGTACGGTATGCTGTGCTTTGTGCCAGTGAGGGCAATTTTGAAATTACTAAAAAGCAGCACAGAGATGAGTCACTCACAATATTTAGCAAAATGTAACCAGCAGTGGATGAGATGTGACACGCACATGGATAAATGAACAGGCACAATTAAAGACATGAGCAAAGATTTAACACACTACTGTACAAAACTCTTGAGCTTCCCCTTGTTTTTCATATTTTGCTTCTAAAGAGATGGACTTATATTCTTTTTAAAGTGGTCTTGAGCAACAGTTCTCCAAGTTTTTTGGCTCAGGCTTTCCAAAGTTTTTCCTTTGAACTTTGAATGGTTTTTCACTCATTTTCAGTCCAGTTCTCGCACTTGACCATTTTTAGAGGAATGTTGTTTTTTGTTTGTGTTTTAAGACACTAAACACTGACCTATGAATCATTCAAGCATGAAACGGCACCCAATGTAAGGGATGAACCAGTGTTGCATCTACACATAGACAGGGAACCAGTTTGGTTCAGAACCAAAGGCACTTTTTGTTACTAGCAGCCTGTTGCAAAAACACAGAACTTGTTCCATTGGGGGAAAAGGGAAAAAAAGGACTGAGGTATGCCAAGTGAATAGAGCTCAGGAGAGAGTTAAAACAGTGAGCGTCTCACGCTTTCTTTAAAACACAGTGGAGGCTCTGTCATGTCTTGGGGCTGCATTTGAGCCAGTGTTGCTGGGGATGTTTTTCAGAATTGATGGAATTGTGAAAGCAGAAGAAAAAGTACAGCCAGATATTGAGCCACCATGAGATATCATCTGGAAACACCTTGGCAGTGGCCTTATTTTTCAGCATGACAATGATCACACTGTCAACGCAGTAAAAGCATGCCTGGATAGAAAAATACACAATGACACACTATCAGTCATGGATTGGCCTTCCCCAGAGTTATTGAAGCAGTGTGGGATCATGTTGACAGAGAACAGAAGAAAAGGCAGCCAACATCCAAAGAAGAGCTCTGAATGTCCTTCAAGAAGCCTGGAGAGCTATTCCCGAAGCGTACATAAAGAAATAACCAGAAAGCTCACATATGTCGATGAATTGCTTCATCTATTTCCTATACAGAGAAATGAGGGATGGCTCAAGACCAGTTTTGAGGTTACTTTTAAAATGTATTCCACTACAGATTACATGCCACAAAATATATTTTGTAACGTATTCCGTTACGTTATTCAATGAGAGTAACATATTCTGAATACTCTGGCCTTGAGGCGACTTTTGTTGTGATTTGGCGCTATATAAATAAAATTGAATTGAATTTAATTCTGGATTACAATATTTTATCAAGCTTTTTACAACTGCATGAATGTACTATTGCTGTGTGATTTATTACTATTACTGAAGGTTACTTGCCATACCAATAACAACTAGATTTTTAAATCTTAATACAAAATGAGCAGTAGGGTGGACATTAGGTAAGGCTGCACTTTTAGCAGCGATCTCGTGTACAAAACGATTCTGCACGTATATAAAACAGGTCCGTGGCTCCAAACCGTAGTAAATGGACGTCTAGCTAATATGTCAGGTCCCGTGTCAGGCTCGTAACTGAAAACTAGCTTTACTTTGTTGTCTGGGTCAACTTTGCCTGCGAGAGACAGAGAGAGGCTTTGAAAGGCTGCTCCAATGGAACTTATCGTTTCAGAGAAAAACACGAAAAAAGTGTATAGTTGAGTCTTAATAGCTTACTTACAACTGGGCTACACTGCCTTCATATTAAATAATTTTTGAACAATAATTTTAAAAAACATTTCGTCACGTCATTATGTGGGCTGCAAGTAGGGGTGATATAGGCCACGAGATTGAGACACAGGCTTTAGAGCCTCAATGCGTGTTTTGTTTGGGTTTCCACCGGCGTGGAATTGCCAAAAATAGAGAGGGCATAGCCTGATATATGAAACAGGAAAAAATTGCAGTGTAATCCATTTATTTCAACAAAGTTACTGTATTCTGAACACCACCTTTTTAAACTGTAACTGTAACAGAATACAGCTACTCCTATTTTGTATTTTAAATACGTAAGGCTGGTACATGTACTCCGTTACTCCTCAACACTGCTCAACACTTTTGCACTTTCACTCTATCATTTGCTACAATTACGATATCGCTTAAAAATATGTGACTAAATGACATGTGTTGCTGGATAAGAAAACATTTTTTAAAATTCATCACCTGTCTTTTCAGTCTTATCATCGCAAGACCTAGATGATGTAGGATAAAGAAAGGATGTGAGCGGGTGAGAACAAGAGAGACTCGAGATGACTGCAGATGACTTAATCTACTTCATTTTGGCATGTGGAGAACAGGTGTTTCAGTGGTTGAGCAAATACCTGTGAAACCAAAACGCTAACTCCATTTTCATGCCACGGTGTGACGAGTGGAAGGTATTTCATGCAGGCTCCCCACATCTATGTGGGTGTTAAATAAAGAGCTGAAGTCATGGTGCCTTGTCCAGACTAGCCCCAGTCCTGCTAACTATGGTAGCTCATTACAAACTCATCCTCCTCCTTTATGAACAACCTGAACACGTTAGTGGGGTTGACCATCCAAACTTTAAGTTTAAACTGTGTCCACGATAGAAACTCAGAGACACTCTTTTTTTGTCAAATTTTTCCGATTTTTATTTTTTTAGAGGTTCAGTCCTGCAATTAATGCAGATGTTTGAGCTGACTTGCTCTTTAACTTGCCTCTGAACCTCGCCTCTTTTATGGTGCTTCCTAAAGCCCACTATAAAAGAGAAATAATAAATAAGCACCAATGCGAGGCTGTTTTTTTAAAAGAGGCTGTGCAGGTTTTCCCAGTTCTAAAACAACTCAAAACTTTGTCTTTCTATTATGAACCAAACGACTTTAGCTCAGAGAAGTTCCTACACGTTACAGAACTCCCATTTTAATCTCATCACTCCTCTGCTGACTCCACAGAGCTACAATATGAATAAACAAAAACATGTTGATGCAGGAACTGACAAAGACTATTAAAACGCTTAGTCTCTGATAGTCTAAGATACACATCACGAGGCACTGAGTTCAACACTGAGTGGGCGAGTAATGTTTTCTTTTGGGTAGTCAAACTAGATAAAATCTCCTGCTATTTCATGCGTCGTGTGAGATGTTGCATTTCCGCTTTCTCTCCTTCCGTCAACCTGTCTCCCCTTTCCAGATCAATACTACCCTAACCTGATATGGCTCCCTGTTTCTCAGCCAAGCCAGCTATTGGTGTCTCTCTGTGTGTGATTTTTGCACGTGTCCCCAGGCAGCGGCAACATAATACAGGCATATAGTTTTCATGTGGAGTGGAAACCAAATCTTTATGCTCCTAAAAATAGAAAGAGCTGTTTTTCTTTCCTTTCCAGAACACATTATGTTCTCCAGTGCCCTGAGCATTACTGGGATCTTTTACAAAGTCTTTCAGGTTTGTTATGACCTGTGCTAGAAGAGTCTGAAAGTCAAAAGAAGGCAAACTAGTGTTGGTTCGAGGAGGAAAAGTTGATTCTTTCCTCTAAATGAGGTTATTAAATACACCACGACCACATGAAAAGAACAGGAAAAACATACATTAAAGTAGAAACTACAAAGTTTAAAGAAAGGAACAATAGCCCACAAAAGCTAAATGATGGGGATAAAAAGAAAATCAAATCACACTAATAATCAGCAGGTGTGGGGTGTGTATACATATCCTCATCTAAACCATTTTGTTGGCAGAAAGCCACCAAATAGCCCACCAGGTAAGAATAATGTTTGTAAGACAGCATAAAGCTCAAAGAGTAGGCAAAGGATTTTTTGTTTAAGAGACATGGCAAACTTTAACTCTATGTAAAAAGCAGGAGGACATGAGACTTTAAACATCTGTCTGTAAATCATGTTATGAGACACGTGTTTTGCTACTTATTATCACTAAATGAAAGGATTAATTTGGCTGTAGGTCAGGTGGTAGTGTGGGTCATCTACTAATTGGAGGTTGGTGGTTCGACACCTGGTTGCTCCAGTCTTGGAGAGTGCAAAACACTGAACTCAGTGTTCAAAGTTTTTCTGAGATGCGTTCATTGGAGTGTGAATGTTAGATAGGAAGCACTTAGACACAGAAAAAAATTACCTGAATGGATGTGCATGAGGCATGCTGTATAAAGCGCTCTGAGTGCTCCAGTAGAGGAGAAAAGTGCTACATAAGAAACAGCCCATTCACACTGACCTGCAGAATCCTGAATTACATTCAGTGACATATAATTCACAGTTTCTTTGAAAAAAACAAAAACAAAATCATCATCCATCCATTTTCTTCTGCTTATCCAGTTCAGAGTCATGGCAGGAGTGGAGCTGGAGCCTATCTCAGTTGTCTGAGGGCAAGAGGCGTGGTACACCTATATATATGAAACTACAGCCTGACTATTTTACGTGTCCATCAACTGCTAGTTGTTTTTAATCCTAACACGCATTTGTTCCTTATAAGCAAAGTATGACTTCTTGACTTATGGTCAAAAATGTGTTATGTAAGTCTTAGCGCCCTTGATCTTTGACCTTAAAATTCAAAAAAAGTTCATCTCTGAGTATAAGTCCACATTCCTGCCAAAACTTCTTCCACCAAAGAAGATCCTGCCAGGTGTTCCTGACATATCAGGGTGATGGACAGTACTGAAATAGATGAAGAGATGAAGGGATGAAAGCACAACCCCAAAGCATATTGCCTTCGGACATGGGTGTTGACGGCCCCTAACCATCTCTCAGAGTAAACTGATGGCTTAACATGAACTTTTTTTTAAATGTAGGAGTCCAGAATCTAAGGGATAAGGTTCAGAGCAATACAACATATGCTAATACTTTTAACATTTTTTTAGGCAAAGAGTCAGCTAAAAAAATAAAATAGTATATTTAAGATTTTAACAAATACAAGTTTATTAATACAACACTAAACTACTGGTACCAAAAAGCAAATACTGGCCTGTATACTGACACAATATTGTTGTTAACAGACTGCAAAACATGAATACAGCCATTCCTTATCCCAAACCCAGTTTAACCTTTACAAGTGTACATCTGTTCTCTCTTAAAATCAGTTTAAATTCATTTGATTATTTCCCTGAGATACTCGAGGTAGTAAATCGAGCCTGTCATGAGCAGCTCTCAGCGACATGGCATAATTTTCATCTTATAAATCAGATTTCTTCAAGTTCCTCATTATCAAAAATACTGGAAAGAATTTAAATTCCTCAGAAAGAGAAAAATAAAGGTTTCCTTAGAGAACAGCGGTTTGTGTTCGAGAGGCCATTCTTCACAGAAACTGATTAAAAATATTGTGAGAAAGTGCTCTCAGGGAATTTACAGTCCATTAACATGTTCCTTTCACATTCTCCTAATATTCCTTAGAGCTTCAGTTTAGCGTCTTTAACATCAATTCTGTGGTCATGTGGCCGTAAATGTACAAACACAACACTGATCAAAAACTAAGAAAATGTAAAAAGAAATAGAATAAGGTTAGTTAACGAAGAGTAAAAACTAAAACTGAGACTGTCAATAGATTTTAACCATCTTATATCGGTTTCTGGACACACATTATTTTTCTGTTCCTGAACATGATCTCTCTCCAGTCTCATATGAACACTTTCATGTTCACAGACACAAATTTTTTTTTTAACTTTTCTTACTTACTTAAAAAAGTCCATATGTTCCATGTGTTGGAGGGCGGGGCGGGGGTTGGTGGTGCAGTGAATCACTTTTGCTACTCACACCAGAGACCCAAGTACAACTCAGACATGTCACCGATTTTCATAAATCATTTGTATTATTTTTTAATATGTTATTAAATCACAACAAATCACACGGAAAGATTTGGTTAGTGCAAACAACTTAGATTTAGAAAAAGCTCATCGTTTGGTCTAAAGTACTTCTTCTTTTAAAGCTCTGTTTTCTTGGTTGCCATAGCGATACACTGTCTGGACAACAAACCTCCCACAGATACAAACTATACTTACTTCCTTACATTACTTAGAAATTTGTGCCGACTGTCAGGAAAAATAAAAACAGTAGAATTCACTTCCATAAACACAAACAAACAGACTGACTGTGTCATATTTTGCTATGAAGCTGAACTCGATGGACAAACACGTAGAATAAGCAGAGAAAGAAAAATGTCATACAAAGAAGAGAACAGTTAACATGATAGCCATGAAATAATGTATCCTAATGCAAAGCCAGTGTATTAAAAAAAATCTTCCTGGAGATATAAGAAAGGGGCTGTTATAGGCTGTTTCCAAATAAATTTAATTTTCCAAATATCTGAAAGCCAACTGCAGGCTTTAATTGACATTTTCATACTGATCTTTTTCTTTATCCATTTCATCTGTCTATTTACTTGTTATTTAGACTGTCTGATTTTAAAAGGAGGTGGAAAATATGGCACATTATATGTAAATGTGACCTGATTTCAGCACAGATAAAAATTTAAAAAATAAATTAAGAGCGAAGAGAGGAGAGAGAAAGCGTTATGGCAGCTGAGAAATGGGAGGGGGCAGACAAGAGAAAAGCAGCTAACACAGCAGACTCTGAGCCTTTGGAAGATTCAGTTTAATGCTGAATTATTCATCATCTTTCCTCCCGGTCTCCTCAAGTATTATAGTTACAAAGAAATGTAATGGTGAAAAACAGTGCTCAAAAAAAGATTTATAACGGAGTAGGACTATAGTGCCGAAATAAGTAATGTTGCCTTGTCAGTCGAATCTCCAGAGGATGGGCGGCAGTAGCTAAATTACACTTTGAACTAGCTAAGAAAGTAATACGAGCACCTTAGATTGTTTCAGGTCACATCTCTTTTCAACGACCAACGACTGAGCCTGCCTCAGACTTACTTTTTGTCCGGCTGCATTTAACATTGCATGTGCGCAGAGTCAAAGTTAAAAAAAATATTGGTCCAAGTGCTAACCCTCAGACTTCTAGTAGATACATGTATGGTCTTAATTTCACATTGCCACCCGCCTGGCAACGTGACAATACCCCATCAGGCATTTACAGATGAATGAATTCAAGCCATTTCCTTCATCTTTTTCAAACTTTGCACATGTTCCAAAGCCTTCCACGTTAAGACCTGTTAACTAAAATTGTTCTTCTTTCCATTTTCTGCATTTCTTGAGATTCTTTTCATTTGGCTTTTAACATCAGCCTCAACAAGACTACTCTGAGTGTGACTTTGTGTGAATAAAGAAGGAAAACTTACATAAGTACTATAATTGAGTGCAAGAGTACAAGTTTGCAGCCCTGTGGAAAAACTAATACACCCTTACTGCTTCCATAGGAATTCAGAGGGTAAGTAGCAGCCAGGTGCTTCTAATCAAATTCACTTGATTAACATCATCAAGGAAGTGTGAGCACCTCTATAAAAGCTGAAGTCTGGTTAGTTTGCATTAATGTGTATGTTAACATAATGCTATCCCAAGGTCAGACGGTGCATTGCCCCTTTTAGCATGTTAAATGTTAAAGTTTGTGACAGTACAATTTGTGCAGGACAAAGCCTTTTCTCTCTAAAAAGAACATGGCAGCATGGCTTTGCTTTGCGAAGCTGCATCTGAACAAAAGACAAGAGTTGTGGAACAACGTTCTTTAGATGGACGAGATCGGAGTAGAGATGTTTGATTGTATTGCGGGCCGCATTTTTAGCAAACACCTCATATCATTTATTTGGCAAAACAGCTAAAAAAAAGGAGCAGAAATTACAGGGTATTTAGCAGTGGTTGGTATATACCACATGACCACAATGTCCATGATTTTACTGCTGGCCATCCAGACCTTGTTACATAATATACTGCCCTATTTTCTCCTTTTCGCAGTCACTGCCTATATCTTTATAACAAATCACAGGCTTAATATGGTGTGAAGACAATGACTCTGTTCTGGAAATAATTGTAACTATTTGGGAAGGCCATTTTTTCCCAGTAACACCCAGAAAAAAGTAAGAAAAAGCTTACAGAAACCAAGATGCATTTCCTCTAACAATATCTAGTCCTAGAAATGACATCGCTCATGTTTCCACTAACCAAGAATGAAACAAATTTTCAAGAGAGCCGAATAGCAAACCAGATGCAGATGGTCCATCTGGTATCGGGGCTGGGGTACAGTAGGCTTGAAAGAAAAGGCTGGCACCACCCCCTGGGAGGGGTCAGCTAGCTGCCTGGCAGTTCCTGCCCAATATTAAACGCTCCCACATGGTGAACTACAGTTTGAAGCTCAAGAAAGGATAGGTGAAAGAGCCAGCGCGAACCCTTTGACAGAAACACACGGATACAAGGAGTGTTTCTGTGTCTCTGCAAGGCCGTTAAGTATTTACACTTACTATGCAAGAGTAAGTGCTGCTAGCACGCATATATGAATGATGTATTTTCCTCAGAGTGCACAAGCTCGGAGCTGAAACACTACATCGAGTACAGACAAAGACCAAACATCTTTCTGCTGTCTCAGCTCCATCTCATTCAACTCTTTACATCTGTGTCCTCTCGGTGCCCTATTTCTTCTCTGCTGCCTCTTCCTCATTATTTTAGTCTCCTTTTTTTCAACCACATGACTAGGGATGGGTATTGTTTAGGTTTTATCCGATACCAGTACCAAACCGGTACTTTTGAAACGGTGCCGGTGCTCAAACGGTGCTCGAACCGGTGCTTAAAGAATGGAGAACACACACTTTGTCTAAAAACCTCTTATGTTTAGCTGTTTTTTTTGTAAAAAGATAACAATGTTAGCCTTTTCTGCAGCTATAGGGGATATATGGTATCACTATTGGCTGGAAGCAGTGCTTAATCAATGGAAAAAAACACAAACTTTGTCCAAAAACCTCTCATGTTTAGCTGTTTTCCACTTTTTCCATTTTAGCCTTTTTGTCCAGGGTGAAGGGAGTATCTGCCATCAAACAAGAAGACAGCCGCATGTAACTACGATGATGTTTGCTAGTTCACCTTACATGCATTAATGTAATAACGTGGTTAGCCTACTCAATGTAAATTACACATGAACAACAGTAAGCTACTCACGCAGAGAAGAACGGCTGCTGCTGCCATCATCATCCGTCATCATTTCTGCTACACTGGCAGGGCTACGGGCCAGGACTCTCCTCTTCGAGTTCTTGGGGGATGTTGCTAACTCCAGGTCCGATAACAGGCACCACACCCGCAGTAGATGTGCACGGTGTGAGGTCTCGCAGCAAGCTATCAAATATGGCGCATTTCTCGGCTTTAAAAAAAAACAAAATGCGTCGCCAGGTGTTTCGTCAGATTCTTGGTGTTACCTTCTTTGCATAATATCAGCTTAAAGCACTTGTTGCAGGCTACTGAGTTTGCATCTTTTGCTGTGAAGTACAGCCAGACTTTGACCGCTTCGCCTTGGGCATTTTTAATCTGGAGCTCTGCTCTAAAAGAACGTACGTACCTGGGCCCGCCTACAATCCTTGGAAAGGTAAAATGATTGGCTAGAATTCAAAGTGTATGACATCTCAGGGAAATAAAGCACCGAAATAAAGCACCGAAATGTGCGTTGCTTTTCGGTCTGGTTACTACCGTTTATGTCAGATACCGGTACCCATCCCTACACATGACAAATTGTTTCTCTCACCTGCTGTCTTTGTACCTTGAACAATTTTATTGTGTTTAAATACTTAAAAACTCTTTTTTTTGTGCCACAGGCAGAAAGAAAGTTTCTTGTTTCTGTATTTTTGTCTTGCTGTGTTGTGTTCCTATCAAATTAAACAGAGCTACAGGCATTTCATTTAATACTGTTTAAGTTCGCCTGCAAAAAGTTTCAAGTGAAAATTATAGATAAACTTTTTGCAGAGCCTTAAATTGTTTCTGACATTTATTCCCTGTGGCCTTTCAGTGTCCATCACTAATCGCATTTGTGTAGTTAAAAAAAAAAAAAAAAGACAACAAAAAAAGGACATATATTGATAACAAACAGAGCTTGCGGAGTTTAAATTGGTTACTCCTCTTTTTCAGCTCTTCCTTAGCGATCTATTTTTAGTCCTCCAGGCTCCGGTCTGGCCTTCACCAGATACAGAAAAACCTATGGTGTCTAAAAGGTAAATGGACAGGTTCTTGTATATTGCTTTTCTACTCTATTTTACTCTTTATAAATATATGTCTCACCCACTCACACACATATTCATACAAGCACTTTCTTCTACGTCTAAGTGATTTCTGTGTAACGTGTATATACACACACACACACACACACACACACACACACACACACTCCAATCATCGCATCAGGAGCAGCTCGGGTATCAGTATTATGTTCAAGATACTGTACTTTGGCAAGCAGACCGCAGCACCCAGGAATCAAAGGGAAGCCAGGAATTGCATATATAACCCTTGTATTTAAAAAAGGGCTTATATATAGAGGAAATTGATGGCAATGACCAAATGAATATAAAGGACAGATTTCACAAACAAACCAGAGCTTACTCACATCACAGAGACACAGTTTTTCTCAGCTGCCAGACTTTAGCCATACAGCAAGTTTCTTTTTTTTAAGCTTTTGCTTTGGAGGATGTTAAGTACAATTACATTTTGGAGCCCAATCTTAAACAGCTAATGCACAGATCCCCAGTCACCTTCTGTAGAGAATAACTGCTAAAATACTGAAACATAACAATAAATGTGAGGAATAAAACTAAACATAACTGCACAGCATTAGAAAACCAAACAACACTGTGAGGTTGTGGTGGGTTTTTTATGCTTCTTTAATGTCTCTGTACTGCAGGCTGTAAAGTAAATGATGCTTTTGTTCTGAAGAGTGTGAGTAGGAGGCACAAAGTACAGTACACTCTGTCATGAAAGACCAGGACTACTTCTGCTTACCTGAGTGAGAATATCCAGTTGGCCTATAATGTGTTCCAGGGTGTTGGCTAGACCAGGTGGGACCCCTCCATCTGAAGCATGGGACTGTGCTTGACCCTGGGGTGAATGCTGCGGTAAACTCTGTGTTTGTGTCTGATGGGCAGTGGAGGAACTGATGCTGAGGCTTCCATTGGCATGGGAATGAGATGCTCTGCTCTGGATGCCAATCTGTCTGTAGCTCTGAGTGTGGGCAGCAGTTTGAGAGTCCTGCCTTTTAAAATGCTGAGCTGGATCAGAGGTCTGGAAACAAAGAGGACAGTGAGAGCTGTTAGAAACTTTGATATCTTGGATGTGTCCCTGTTGGGAAAGGGAGAATCTTTTCTGTTGTAGATTGTGCAATCTTTTAAAAAAGTTTAAATTACTTCGTGAAAACAAAATTGCTGCTCTGGTTGGCAGAAAAAAGTTTTAAATTAGAGACAATCGATGAATCGCCTACATCAAGTGGCAACAGCGGTAATATTAAATATTACATTTCCTGACAAAAATAAATCAACAAATATTTATATCAATGCAGGCTGAGTTTTTGCTCAATGTCGGATATTTGTCATGCATATTTACAGTAAAAGGGACCTCCCACAAAAAACACCACCTTATCTATACCTTTATGAAAACTGTTCTTGAGCTGAAATGAAGGCTACATGAAGTTTGGACGTCTATACCCATTGACTCTGCAGAAAGTTTGTGACCTCCGCGCACTATGCACCTCAGCATCTGCTGACCCCACTGTTGTTGTTCGCAATAGCTTCCACTCTGTTATAATACTAGGGTATTTCAAGATGGGACTTGTCGCATAAGTGGCATTCTATCACGATGCCACGATGGAATTCCCTGATCCCCTAAGAGCGACCCATTCATTCACAAATGTTTGTAGAAGCAGTCTGCATGGCTAGGTGCTTGATTGTATACAGCTGTGGCCATGGAAGCAATTGAAACCACTGAATTCAACGATTTGGATGTATCTGTGAATACCTTTGGCAACATAGTGTAATTAAATAAACAAACAAACAAACAAACACCCAATGACTAGACCCCTCATCGTCCCCCTAGTTGACTGGCAAAATCTTTGGTCATGGGCAGACTTAGAGCTCATTTGGAGCTTAAAGGGCTTAAACATTACAGTCTGAATGGAAACCAGTGTTGACTCACTGCTTCACACACACACACGCACACACACACACACACGTGCACACACACACGCCCACACACACAAAAGCTAAGTCTGTCGGCCTGCGTTGTGATTAATTCAATGAGGCACAAACACATGAAGCTCGGTGACCACATCTCTCCATCACCATGTCTACATGACTAAATTTGTCCACACATGTATACGTTTCTTTATATTTCTGTCTG
Source organism: Pundamilia nyererei (assembly GCF_000239375.1). Classification (NCBI taxonomy): domain Eukaryota; kingdom Metazoa; phylum Chordata; class Actinopteri; order Cichliformes; family Cichlidae; genus Pundamilia; species Pundamilia nyererei. The sequence continues at coordinate 6,192,457 of NW_005187413.1, forward strand.
CCTTTGCAGACCTCTGATTGATTGCGTACACGTGTGTGTGTCTGTGTTTATGTATATATTGTGTCACCTGTCCTCCATCCCAGTGAGAGAGACAAAAAGTGTTTACCTCATCACACATGCAGACTGAAGCCTATTCACATTCAGCTCAAAACGTCAAACTGTGTTGTTCCTAAATGAGTGGAGCTGTCAGCGATTGCTTGGCTCATCACATCTGCCACAGACGTAGCTTATAAGAACAGCTAGAATAAAACGAGCATGGGTTCCCTGCAGTCATGTACAAAGAGTCCAGGAGATAATCCTTGAGTGAGTATGACACATGGACCTGTCTGTCCATGTGTCATACTCACAGTATCAGAAACATCATGCCACTTTTTCAGTTACTGTTGAAAAAGTGGCAGTGTGAGAAACTGTATAAAAGTCAGTAAAATATGATACAGGTAGCCCACAGATAGTGCGCCGCAAGATAAAACAATATGTAGAAGCTGTTACAGGCTGAGATTTTAAATTGCAGAAGAGGAACCCTCATCAACAATATTAACAGTTAATTGTAGCTTGTTTATACACAGGATATTTGATTTAGTCATTTTTAAAATGACTTAGCGCCTGTTGATCATATAGTTTGACAAATTTGCACTTTTTCCAGCTTGTTTCACCACCTGATGGGATTCACCAACATTTTTCGATAAATCTGCCGCCATGCAGCCGCGGCTCTCTGAACTGTTCAGTGTGTGGGCAGAGAGCAGAGCAGCAGCACATTTGGCATCATAAAAAAAACAGAGAGAAGCATGAATGAGCTGCAAATGTGTCTTTTTGATTAATCGCTAATCTTGATAGATGGGTGTAGTAGATTAAGTGCATTCCAGGGTTTATATCCTATCTGTCCTTCCACAGGCTATATGGAAGTATCACTGTATTTTCATAAGTTTTAAAGCTTATGTATGCATGTGGGCAGCAATGCTATTGCTAAAACTATAAATCAGTCTGCTAACTCAACATGCTCTTCATCTAACGAGAAGTCGGGGAAAACCCCATTATTGCAAATGTACATGCAAGTACATGTAAATGTGCGCATAAACATGGTAACCATCCTCCTAATGAATCACCTGGAGTGGAAAAACCAACAGTGGAAAATTTCCTGAGGCCAAATTAAACTGACACAGCCAGCCATCAATATACCTCACAAGCTGCATAGAAAAAAAATACACACACCTCTCTCTCGCTCACATACTCACATACTTACATACATGTGTGTATATATATTTTATTATTTAACTCCCTGTAACATGTCTAAATAGTATATTTTACCATTGCAATGCTTTGGTTTTTTTTTACCTGCCACTCCAAGACGTCTCTGGATCGCTTTACAAGTGCTTCAACTTCAGCTGCTGCGCATTTGACAAAATAAGTGAGCAAAGGTGCTAATTTGTGCTAAATGGCGACCCATAAAATGTTTCCCCCTGTGGCACAATGTTTATATGAAAATCAGTCTACAAAAGTGCAATTTTCCTCATTTGCAAGTCCTGTGACTTTGACTATGACCTAATCAAACACACCTTAAGCCGTAGTAAGTGAAAAAGTTGAATATATATTTTTAACTTTTGTTCATTTTGTTAGCTATCCCTGCTGCCACTGGGTAATAAGCAGGTTGCAACCTGAACAAGTCGGCAGTCCATCTCAGAGCTAACACACAGAGACAAGCAAAAATTCACACTCACGGCCAATTTAGAATCACCAATTCACCTAACAAGCGACGTCTGTGGCCTGGGGGAGGAAACCTGTGTAGGCACCGTGCCTGCACCAGTTTAGAGCTCGACACCTACTTGCTGTGAGGCGACAGTCCTAACCACTGCACCGCCACACCGCAACTGATTAAATTTAACTGGCTGAAGCATGATAGTCGTTATAATTTTGCGAGCTGGCGAAACAATGAAAGGAAATTGTTTCGTGGAAGGAAAAGCACAGACGTAAACAATCTAAATCAGCGATGGCTTCATTTCCTTTAGCTGATTCATTGTTATGGTCTTGTTATTGTACATGATAAAATATATCATTATTATTGCCAGTGACACCTGCTGTATCTATAATATTTAAGCATTTGCTATTAAAAAAGTCATGTATAAAAACTCTCTGTAGTCCCAATGCTATATTTTTGACACTTTGAATTACTGCTAATCTTTATATGGTCCATAGAGAATAAGAGGACTGGCAAGTACTTTTGAACAGAAATGATAGAGGTAAGCGGTGCATTTATACTTATTTCAGGTACCTTATCAGTTGTGACGTGTCCATGACAGACAGGTCAATGGGGTATAAAGTTGATAGAAGCTACTTTTAGCCATAAAATATAATGGTTATAAGCTCATTACCTTAAAAGCGGTCGGTCCTGTCAGTCTAATGCTAAAGTTAGCTCAAACAGCTACAGTGTCAGCAGCAGCATTGTGGGTCACCAGTTTAATGTCAAAACACTTTCAGGCACAACTTATCTTTTCTTATAATAGATCTTTATTATGTTGTTCATGATAGTAATAAACCTGTATCCAAGTATGCCACTAGTGTGATATCAATAAACTTCATTTAAATCATTTATAAAAGACTCATATTACACTCAGATATTTGATTCATATCACACTCAAACAGAAATGTAGAGAACAAACTGGAAAATTGGTTTTAAACTGCAAAATGCTGTCACTCCTTAACAAATCTATGAGTTTCCACAGTCTAATTAGGGATCATTTCTATTCTCACTTTAAATTAATCACAGTCATTCAGGCAATGATTCTCTTTTACACTAGTCCTAGCGCAGATGGCACAGCTGGTGATAATGGCTCTTGTTGCTCTGCCATTGCATACAGTGTAAAGCATCAGCATCATCTCCTCACTGATCAAATAAGAGAGGCTGGTAGGTGTGTGGGTGTCACAAGATAACCGTAACACATAGACAAACATTTTCACCAGCTGCTGATATCTCAGTTAATTAGAGGGAAGCGAACCTTTTACGAGAAACTGCTAGTGATGCTTTTTGATGAATGAAGCCTGAAGTTACTCGGCCTCGATTGTGCCTCTCGACTTCACTACAGGCTCAAAAGGGGAGGCTGTTTCTCACTCTCATTTTTTATCTGTCCATGACTGGCTCCCTCATCCTTTTCTTTTCTTTTACTGTTTTTTTCTGCTTTCATCCCCCCCCCCCAAGCTCTCCAAAAGGTGTCTCTTAATGCCTCTCAAATTTTCTCTTTTCAATATAATCTTGCTTGTTTTCTTCTCCAGTGTCTGCGGCTTGTCTCGTTCTCTCCCGTGCTTGTCCTGCTTTCCCACTTTCTGTACCTTCCAGCTCTTCCTCTCCCTGCTCTTCCTCACTGATGCTCTCTCGCTCCACTAGACCATTAGGTTCTCTTTAACTCCACTTCTATGCGGTCTTTGACAGTCCTTTGTCACATCCTCCTGCCTTTCTTTTTAGCTCCTAATGTCAAATGTATTCAGCTCACACTGTTGGAACAATATCGCCGGCCTTATCTTAAAGATTCACACACATAAATGCAAACAGAGCCGTGCATCTGAAACATCTGTGATTGATGGGGGTTTATTTGCACTACAAAGTAAAGGTGATTCAGCGATAATGGCAATAGAATGATCAAGGAAATTAAAGTTCAGTTAGTGCAGTCTCTGAACACCCATCCCACACACACGCACACACTTTCCACTCCACGTCCTAAAGCTGAGCCACACAGTGTAGTGGTTTGTGTGTGTGTGTGTTGGGCTGTGAAGGAAAGCCTGCTGTGAGTTTGCAGCTCGTCTGTCTGCACACGTGAGCACGAGAGAGACCCAGATGTGAAGCTAGAGACAGAAAGAGGGGGAAGGGGTGGAGGGTAGATAGAAGGATTAAGGCGGATGTGATCAGAGAGCGCTGATCTGCCTGTCAGCAATAGATGTTACTGGCACACATGCACGCGCACGCGCACGCACACACACACACACACACACACACACACACACACACACACACACACACGTGTTAATGCATCTATGGCCACACCACAAACCAACAGCAAGTTCAGATTTGCTTAGCTGTGTTGAGCAGAGACAACCTGAATCACACACACTTTCAGTCTTTAGCCAGAGAGACCTCATCTTGCAGCTGGCTTACTGTGTTTAACAAATAGGCCTACATGTTTCTGGTACAGTTCCCATCACTGGCAAATTATCACGAAGCTTCACATTCCAAGTATGTTAAAGGATAAGCGTATCAAATTTGCTTCTCATGAAATCCCTGTGAATTTGATTCTGAGAGAGTAATGGGTATGGGTGGCCTTTGCCCCTGTATGAATAAACAGAGCATTACTGTCTCATTAGTCACTTTCTTCCTGGTGCGATGAATTTCTGCCAAAGGCATTATTGTGTAATAGCGGATGATCAGCAGAGGAAGAAGGGTGGATTTAACACCTGTTTGTCATTAGATGATTTAAACACAACCATCTCATAATTATCTCATCATTTCTAAAAATGTTAAATGTTATACTGATGAATTATTAGCAAATAACTGTACACAGTAAATGCATATTCACTTGCTTGAGGCGACTTATGTTGTGATTTGGCGCTATATAAATAAAATTGAATTGAATTGAATTGAATATTAGGAGTAAAAGTGGGCAACCTGGTACTAGCAAATAAGTACTGGCATCATCAGTGTTATCCAGGTCACGTTAGAGTCCCTTTTCAAAATAGAAGATGTACTTGGTCGCCAATTTATGAAGTGTAACTAGCTTCGTTTACACAATTTTTTTTCACACATCCATTCTGTCAATGAGTGTATGGAAAATTTAAGTAAGTAAATCAAAAATAACAGTACACAAAATACAAAAAGTTCCTTCAATTTCAAGTAGCTTTAGCCAGGAATACTTAAAGTGTGTGCAAAATACCATAAAAAAACATAATTGTGCTAATAGCCCACAAAAAAATATTGTGGCCAAAATATAAGCAAACTAGATATTAGGGCTGCCACAAACGATTATTTTGATAATCGTTTGTGGATTAGTCGACCAATCAGATCATACATCCATTGGACGTAAAACGTACAGCTTATTGCACCGCATGCATCTGCTCTTATATAACTATCATTAGCTTACAGCTTTAAGTGTTTAAGGTATGTGCTAACTAAAAATAAAGACAAGACGATAGTTTATTAAATTTTAATGAAATTTGAATATTGTTTCGGTGGAGTTTAATAAACTCAGGCGTCTGCTCCTTGCTATTTAAAATATAACAGGACACCGTAGTAAATTCTCAAGCATCTCACACTTCTGATAATCAGTTGTCTGCTTGACGTTTATTCATCTGTGGAAAAACTATAACTTTAATCTCAGCCAAACCGATTTACTCAGAAGCAAATAAAATACTGAAAAAAGCCAAACAATAACATTTTGAAGTTATCTAAGTGACTTATACATCATGTTTAACCTGAGTAGTGAAAGACGGCGGTGGGTTTGAAAACGATTTGCCGGGAGTCCGGTGTTCTCACGGGCTCTAGTGAGCCTTGAACCCCAGCTAGCTATCGAGCTAGTGGGTAACAGGCGTTCCCGAAAACGTTGGAGCGCTTTTGAAAAAATGTGGTGTCTTGATAAACTGAGCAGATATTTGAAGTTTACACAGCTACATTCTCGCCTGAAAATATGTTAAATGTTTATTTTGTGACCCAGAAAGAATAATAAGAGTAATATTAAAACTAACTAGCTGCTGCCATTGTTGGAAACTGAGCAGGGCCGCGCTATGACTTCTGGGATAGGTTGGGCCATGAAGTATACACCCGACCCATCCATCAAATCTGGGGAAATGAAGGGCGCATTTGTCGGAGTCTTCGATTTTTGGACAGTCTTCGTCGTGTCGCTGCAACGTAATCTGCCTACAAATGCGGGCATAGGAGGATGCGGTTCCTGAATTTGGAAACAGCTATGATATCGGACACTGCTTCTTCTTCTTCGCGGTTTAACGGCAGCTGGCATCCTTGTACATGCAGTGCTGCCATCTTCTGTTTCAGTCCGTTATTACACTCTTAAATCCTACTACTTATTCCTGCGTCTTTTGGGATCTTACAAAGCTTCAAATGACACGTCGACGATTAAATTAGTCGTTGACGATTTTGATAGTCGACGTAATCGTGACTAGTCGACTAATCGTGGCAGCCCTACTAGATATTCATTTGAAATGCTTAAATGTCTAAAGGGCATCACACAACGAGCATGTTGTGAAAAAGTGATGATGAGCATCAGTAACACAGCATCATTATATCTTAGAAACTATGATCCTCCTAAATGTGGTATGTATTGTCAACATATAGAAAGTATTGTAAAAAAAAAAAAAGATTTTATATATCATGTGGCGCCCTCTTTAGGACTGATCTGAAAGTGATAATAACGCCACAGAGCTATTTAAAATGGTTTCTTTTGTTTGTTTTGAAAAACGTGATATTTGAAACTTGAGGGTTATTACTAACATTCACACTAAACAACAAATTTTACGTGACAATTAAATGAAAATGACAATGAATAATTTTAGTAGAATACTAGTAAATTAATATGGGTTAAAACTGGGCAAATAACAAAAGCCCGAACTTTGCGGTTGTTTATGTGTGTGTGTGTGTGTGTGTGTGTGTGTGTGTGTGTGTGTGTGTGTGTGTGTGTGTGTGTTTGGTAAATGGTAAATGGTCTGTATTTGTATAGCGCTTTACACAGTGTGTAAGTAACTACTGCAGATTAAGTGAGCTGCCTTGGGGGAAATTTGTATTCCCTGAGTGCTTCTTGTTAACTATGTTACAAAGGTATGTTCCTCTCATACCTTTGGAGTCAGGGGTTAATATACTTCGATGACTACTCTTTTTGACATATGCTTTAGCATATGCATGCTTCTACATTCGACTCTATATTCTAATGATATACAGGTTTTTGATATTAACTGTAAACGGGCTCACATTTTCTTCATTTTTTTTAATTAGCCTGCAGTAGGATGTTTGGGCAGCAGTGTTCTGCAACGTCTGTGGTTTCTCCTTTCAGCCAAACAGCATCCTGTTTACTATATTTTGTTTCTCTGTACATAAGTCAATTTATAAAAGCACCATATTAGAGCATTTCTATGATTCCTCAATCCCTTTAAACTCATAAAGCCTTTGAATACCCTTTCTAAGAGATACAAACTATCAAATTCAGGCGAGCAGTTGACATTTCTCTCTCCTCTGCTTCCTCTCAGGCGACACGTGTGTGAGACTTGTGGCAGTATAAGAGAGATAAAAGGGCTTGTATTAATAATAAATTATGAACGGCTAAATTATACATGAAAAGGAAAATCTAGGAAGCTTGCACTTCCAGGTGCAGCTCCCAGCATTACTTAAACTGTAACAGTTGGTAACTGGCAGGATCTATTACTGTTGTGTTTAATGACTTGAAGTGAAAAACTGTAAAGAGATGCTAAATAACAGGTCTCCACGTGAGGGCGACATGTTTAATTCATGCCAGAAAAAGGTCAAACTCCACGTGTCTCTATTACTTCCATCAGTCAAATCAGACTTGTAGTCTAATCATTACAACCAGAATGATTGTGAAAAACCTAATGAACCTCAGATGGATTTATTCATTCATTTATTTATTTATTTATTTATTTATCTTGGTGTTCAGCTCAGCTATAGAGTAATTTGCATATATTGATTGTCAAAGTAATACCTGCCATCTCTATCAGGATTATGTAACCTGGGGATACGTTGTACACAGTTTCTAATGGAAAAACAAACAAAAAAGAAAGGGAAACAAACAAGAAGAAAGGAACAAAACTGTATATTATGCTATATTTTCACTTTTAACTTTCATCCTATACACAAAAACCACACAAGTAGATTTAGAAATTAAGTTTAAAAATCTGTGTCTCAGTATCACAGGTATGTGACACAGCCGTACAATGATCACAATATTTCAAGGAAATGTGTGATAATGAAATTTATGGTGATATAGAAAATACTGAAGAACATTTTATCTGTGATTGAAGCTTGCAGGCAGCGGCATTTATTAGTGCAAATAAGATGAAGGGCATTTTCAATCCATCTTTTCCAATGAGCTACTGTCACTGACGACAGACTAATTAATTCAAAGTGTGAATATATCGCCAGCAGTAGCAACAACAGCAGCAGCAATGGCAGTGACACAGCAGAAGTCACATGTAAGCATAAAAGTAGCCTTGGTAGCATTTTCCATGAAAATTCTAAGTAAACGCACAACACGACTGTCATAAAACTGAAATTCAAAAACATTATCTACCTTTGTTTTTTCACTAGCTGTCTAAAGCCCTGCCTTTTCACCATGTAACCACATCAGAAATGTCCTTCCTGTCGTGTGGACTGCAATTAGCAAGAGCTCCACCAATGAGTCATTTGTTTACTTCTTGGTTACACAAAAGTACCAGCTACTAGTTATCTCATCCTTGCGTGTCTTCATGTCTTGGTTTTACTCGATGGTGTGTTTTTACCCCAAGTGGAAAAACCAGTTTTGTAGTTTCCACCTTCAGCAAGAACAATTTTTTCCCCATATTTTTGCAAAACATTGTGCTTCATTAAATAGTTCCCATTTTGCTAAATCGTCAGGAGGCTGACAAGCAACTCTCTCTGTCAGACATGTTTGGGCATGTGCCGTTGTTGCATGTGCTTGGGAAAGTAAACAATGGTTTTGCCATATCATTGATATGGCAAATATCATATAATCATGTAAAAATGTAGAATCATACTATTGTGGACAACCCTATTTGGTAAGCATACTTATGTAGTACGCACTGAAAAGGACATCCATCTTAACTGCCCATTCAATCTCGGATTGTCCAATTGTGCACCTTCAAACACATTAGCAAATTTTTTTATGCTATATTTATGTGCAAATACTTTCAACAAAGACTAGTGCTATATTCTCAGAGCCAGCTGTTAAAATGTTTGATGTGCTTTCATCGGACAATATCTCAAAGCTGGTGCCAAACTAAAACACAACATGTTAAAGGAGTCTCCAGCTAAACTACTATAAGGCATGTTATCTAAAAACAGCTTGTTTCATATTTCTATATGTTTGGTCTAATAATAACTTCACACATTCAGCTACTGCTTCACTGGAGATCTAGGATTAAGAAAAAAAGGATAAATTACAAATACTAGCTTTTTACATTCTTTTAAATTTATTATTATAAGGTAGCAGGTAGCACACACTCCAAATACATTTACTAGATTTAGAGATCGCAGTGCATCTTCTGTTGACCAAGTTGTTTTTATTTATTGTGGAAATGGTGGGAACTTCAAGTCCATACAGACAAAGGTGTTTAAATGAGATTAAAACTGTGGTCTCCTTTTCATATTTGTTGTCAGTTTATCTATTTCCAATGTTCTGATACTGAAATTACTAGTAATTTACATTTTTGTACGACTCAGAGGAATAATTATGAAATTATTTTGCTGGGAGTGAGTCGATATAGACATTTTTCTTTTTAAATGAGAACAAGACCTGGATACAGATCCCTCATTTATTTGTTTTTGTTTTAACAGATGATTGGAGGTTGATGAAACGGATCAAAAACCTCCTGTGGATGATTCGGGATAAACTGACAAGGCAACAATCAAACAGTCTGACAAAGCTCTCTGGGTGGCTTTAGATTCTGGATTTTCCAAAACATAAAAAACAAATTTGTCAAACACAATACAAATATAAGGATCATTAATCTCACATGTAACCTATGAATCCATGTGGGGTTTTTTAAGAAGAGAGAGAGCCAGCGCAAACATCACAACTGAACCACAGCTGGTTCTTAATCAAGCAGATGTGAAGAGCTGCTTTTCCATTAGTGCTCAAACTTCAGACAGCTGTATTTGAAAAATCATATTTCCCAGTGAAAGGGTTCAGTGGGGTTAAACAAGAACAGGAGTTCTCAGAAGAAGAGAATACATTTCGTACATTGCACTAATCATTTCTCTCTACATGGTCCAGCTGCCCATTTTCTAATCACCCTTTCAGGCACATCTGTAATAACGGCTGTCAAGTGGAAGAGCTATTAAATCCATTTACAATCCTGTTCTCACAGCACAGAAAGGAAAGGCAGACAGAAGAAAAAGCAGCCGTGAAAGTTCCACAAATGGCATTAAGAAAGCAGGTGCTTTTTTAAAGGACACTGAGAGCAAACTACTTAAACTAGGAGTCTAAGAAAAATGTTAGAAATAATCACCTTCACATAGATGATGCTTGATAAACACTCACTTCTAGCTGAAGCTGATCAATGGAGCTTTTAAGTAAATATCATCTTTGTTAAAGATTACAGATGTGGATGAAGATATACAGAAATGCTATTATTTTTATAAGAATGATGGTTTTATAATAGGTTGAACCGGATGAGTTTCACTGCTGGACTGATGTCTGCTATGTATGTGACTTAAGAAGAAGACTTAAGAATAACACTATAATGCTAGTTGCTCAAAGTGTGACAAGGATATCCTGCCTTTCCTAGCTTAATTAGTGGGCATAAATCGATGAACAGACACATTTATATTTTAAACAACCTCCGTTGGCCAAATTGCTGTACAGGTTATACAAAATATACACTGAAAACAATGAAAACAAGTAAACAAGACTGTGTTTGCATAAGAAAAGACAGGACACTAGGATAATAGGGTTTTTTAAGTGATTTAAAAAGAATGGGCAACTCTTATGTAAAAAAGGTAAGTTGTTCCGAAGATTTGGAGGTGCAAAATTCAAAATTTATGAAATGTGTGTCTGGCTTTGTTTTTACTTCCTTTTTAAAAAAAAAAACATTTTCATAGTTTTTTTTAAGCTCACTTGATGATCAATCTTTGCTTACAGGAACAATGCCGTAATAAACATCAGCAAACTTCCTTTTGTTGTTGTTTTTAAATAAATAAAATAAGTATAAACAAATAAATACAGACATATGGAATCTTCCGTTTTAGCAGCTGTCTGGAGAAAAAAACCAAACAGATCGCCAGTGCATCGGCCCAGCAGGGGGTCATCTTAGGCACAGCAGGCTGTTGAGATTGGTCGGATAGACTGGTGGAAACCCCGATGAGTGAGATGACATGCTGGGGACATTGTGTTTATGTATTTTTTTTCCTCTAATGGAAATTGTAAACAGCACTTAACAGTTAATTTTCATTTTTTCACCTTTGTTTACTATGAAGTTTGCCAGTCTGGATTTTTGAGTTTAAAGGTAAGGCAGCTTCACTGTGGGTGGATCCAAGCTCATAGCAGACCAATCAGTAGGAGGGAGAACAGCAGAGAGCCAGGATTTGTTTATGCGTGTCTGCACATGTGTGTGTCTCAGAGAGAGAAAGAGAGGAAAGACCTAGGCTGTGCCCTTGTTGATGTAAGTAACACTATAGAAGTCAAAAGGCTTGAAACCAAACCGGTCCCAGGAGTTTCCCAGACGACCGGTGACACCAGTCTCCTTTGTGTGCGTCCATGACACATTGAGCCTTTTTAATATTTAAACATCTCTAATGGCAGCTCTGCTGTTTGTTTCTCATTTATCCTTGGCTCACACTCCTTTCAGTCACTTCCAAGTTTTTGCTCTGGCCAAACTTAGTAGGACAAAAGTCACATTTCTCTGCGGTTGATCGTTTTAATATTGCCTTCCTCCTATGGTTTTAATCCAGTCCTCAACAAGTAATTTTTGACCCCCTCCCACTGTCACAGCCATAACTGCCTTGTGTTTCAGAAAACTCCCTGGTGCTCTTTTAATTCATACCCCATCTGGAGCTATGTATAGGCATTCAAAAGTAAACCGTTTCATTATCTCCTTGTTCTGCATTTTGTCAACTCTCTGTATATTTTGGCTTTTGTGTGAAAATGAAGGAATCCAAAATGTTTCAGCCACTCTGATGAAAAAAAAAAAAAAAAAGGTGGGAGGGGGGACAAAAAATCAGAACTTAAACTGCTAAGAGACGTCAGATAAGTTCATGAAATGGTTGTTATAATGTCAGCTGCTAACGGGTACCCCCTCTAGTGGGTACGCTACGAAGATATTGTAAAGGTTTTTATGTTTCAAAGTGGTAAAGTAAACTTTTTATACAGCTTCAGCAGCTGGTCACTAACATTTACGTTAATAATAAATTTTAGACTGAGTAAAAATTGCTGATCACCAGTTTGTGTTAACTGTTTCTGCTTTTTAATAATACATCAGTGTGAGGAGTTCAATTGTTATGGAAACGATAGGCCGGTAATCGCACCCCAAAGGAGTGTTTTCCAAACACTTTTTAAAACTGTAGAATCATCAATTTTTATTTAAGTTGCAGCTAGCTGCAGCTTAGCAGCACATCAGCTGTACTTTCTCCTCAGATAGAAACATCAGACAGACAGGGTGTGGTGGAATAGGAGTGAGTGGAGGCTCCGAATGAAAAACAAGGAACTGTGTTCTACCAAATTACTCCCGTGAAATTGGAGAAAGCGCTCCCACAAAATGGACTAAAGAGTCAGTAAGGCTGTTTTTTCTTTTTTTCAAACAATCTAAATGACATTGATTGGCTGTCAGAATACTATCCAAACCCTCTTAGTTGTCAAATTAAATCAAAACAGTAACAGCATAGTGCAGTGTGCTAATGGAAGCAAACTCTTTGTTAATGAGTTATAAAAAATAAAGTCACACTATAGGTCGTGAGAACAGAAGCATAACCACAAACACACTTAAAATCTCTTCAAAGATCACTACGCACAACACAATATTATCACCGACGAACTCTTTTCAGTTCCAAGAATTTGTTGTGATCGACTACATTTTTAAAACTCACCTGCGGTATCATGCAGTTTATTTTATTTTTTCCTCCATTTCAATAGGAAAAAGAATATCCTCCATATCAAAGTGTAGATGGTGAATAAGCAGGCATTTCCTGCCCTGCATGTGGGATATGAATGTGGCTTTGGGCCAAATCTAAGAACTTCAAAGGAAGGGAGGAAATAAGCTGAGAGGCATCTGTGCACATGTTTGTGTCTTTTCATATTTATTTTTCAGCCAGCCAGCACACATGCATGAAATACATGTGCACACATACGTTTCAATTAGTGCATTTTGTATAGGATTTATGGTAGACATATTTAGTTATATACATTTGTATTGGCATACCCTAACAACCAAATTATAAAACTACCCTTTAACAACATAAAATCTTGCTGGCTAGAGCGGTTGCTAGATGCTGGTTAGCAACTGTCTGGCAAACACCAGTCACTAGTAGGGTCATGCAGGCCTACATACTGGTGATCACTACCAGATTAAAGCGATCACCTGTGGTTTATATGGAACATAATGACATGTTATCAATTAGGTGTGAAAACACCGTAACCGAACAACTGGGAAACGTGCCAGTAATGAATAAAGGAAACGATGTGCTTGGAAGCATATGTTTCTGACTTAGTTCTTTATTCTCATTGCTAAACACAACACTAATCACTGCACAGTCACACGGTCACAAAGTGAAACCCGATGGGCAAGTGCTAAGGGGAAACACCACATAGGGTTTAAAATGCCCTTAGTAGTTGAATCCTGGGTTTGACCCCACTGACTGGACCTCGACCTCTGTTGCCTATCATTTGACAGTTTCTGGCTATATTTGTTCAGCTTCTGAATAAAGGTAAAAGCCAAAACAGCCATCTTGTTGGGTTCCAAGTTCCTTTCTGTTTGGACTTACCTTGCTACGTAACACAGATGTATGCGAATTAAGGGGGAAGTGAGTTGTGGAAGTAGCCGTTGGTGTCTGTGAACTGGAAGCAGTTTTATGTTGCAGTCTGACGCCATCACTGAACTCAACACAGTCAAAGTTGCTCTTCCACACCATTACCTGTGAACCAGATATAAATGTATTAAATAACAACACTCCATTAAAGTTAGTAATGAAGAATGTTAGAATACTCTGCCATCACCTGTTCATCAGAGCCTCCAGAGGAAAAGTACTCCCCTGTTCTAGAGAAGGCCACACAGGTGACTGGACCCTGGCGTGAGGTAAAAAGCAAAAAAGGTGGAAAATGAATCTCACAATACAGTAAAGTCATATCTGTCTGACAATGAAAGTAGTCCTAAAACTATCAGCTATGAACTGTTTGCTTAAGTTGAAAGAATCACTACATTTGGAGAGAATGTTTTCTAAAAACCTCAACAAATGCAGCTGAACAAACTGGCCCCATCTGTGCTAAAGATCACAATATTGGTTAAAATGATTTGCCAATTAAAAGTCTCCATGTCTAGCAACTACTTTAAAGGCTGCCTAATTGATAAAGTCACCATTTTCATGCACAAATAACAAAAATAAGCAACATTTTATAAATTCAATAGGCCAAATGATTTCATTTATCATCAGTTTAATCACTAATAAGTAAACAGTAATGTCTGCATAGATTAAAAACTCCATGTGAGACTGGTGCTGTCTTACTGTTGCATTCATTCATTCTCAAACCTTACATATAGTAACTTAGAACGATATGACTAACATTGTTTATCTCCTGCCAAGTAGCTCAGCTGCAGCGAAAATGTAGGTGCAAGTGTAAACATGGGCAGGGAGTAAACACAATACAATTTAATATGATACAGAATACAGTAATATACCCTAAAGGCACTTGCTGGTAAAAATGTATTTAAGATTCAATACAAAACAAAAGCTGGGAACTTTTTAATTTTATTTTGTTTGAGGCTTGTGTTTAAGCAGTTCGACTATCTCTAAACTGAACCCCTAACAAAAGCTCTTGAGTGTGTGTGTGTGTGTGTGTGTGTGTGTGTGTGTGTGTGTGTGTGTGTGTGTGTGTGTTTGGAGGAGGATGTGGGTTTGGAGGAGGATGTGGGTGTGTGGGGCTGCAGCAGAGCAATCAATAACAAAAAGCAGAAACTCAGGTGGAGTGAGGTCACGCATGGTCAGAGCCAAAAAGGATCACCTGAAGGATGTCAGGACTTTGGCATCCTTTGTGTGTGTGCATGTAGCTGGAAATAAAATTCAGAAATCATGTTTCTCTTAGTTTATTCTTTTTTTTTTCCCCACCTCACAATGCAGAATGGGGTCAACGATCTCAGCCTGAGCCCCGTGAATGCATTCAAAGAGGGGATGAAGCAAAGAACAAACGAGTGCTGGAAAAGAAACGGACAGGGAGTCTGCTAAGAAGAAAAAAGGAGCTGTGTCCTGTGGCTGGCACCCAGACAGGCTGGTTTGGGTGAGGAATGGTTTCCCAGAAGCACCTGAGAGAAGCAGACAGTGTCACTATAGCAACGCGACGGCCTGACAGACAGCATGTTCTGTCTGTGCTCTGACTAATGCCTGCTGCCAGGCTGGCACTTGCCATGGCCAGACACATGCACGCACACATGCACACATGCACACACGCACTCACAAACACAGCCTGACAGAGCAATGAACCTAACTTGTACATTTTATGTACCGATAAATGAACACGGATAGCACAAACCAGACAAGACCCATATGGTGCCCTTTATAAAGGCATGACTAACACGAACGATAACATACTGCTACTGCTTTTATTTTGTAAGCTATTTTTCCCCTCTAAATCGTCCCCTTTAAGCACAGTCATAAAGAACTTTAGGCTTGTGTAAAGTTCTGTAAATCAGCATAAAAAACTGTTTCTTAGACCCTCTTAATTATGCAGTCTTGTAATATGTGTACAAGACATTCTTTGTATAAATTTAACTGAAAAACCACAAAGAGCACAAAGCTGTGCACTGTAACAACCATAATTAATGTTTACATTTCAAATTCACAAATGGGAAACAAATCTGAGAAGTGTATCAAATATGTGGTCTTTTGGCATGAAAATATGCATTTTGTGTAGTTTCATATCCAAAAGTTAATCATTTTGATACACATTACATACTGACAGAATGTATTCAGAAAACTTCTATAAAAGAATTCTGCCTTCCTAATGATCCTGCAATAATCGCTGACTTTGCATTTGTCCAACCACTTTCCTGCCCGCCTTCTCTGAGCCAACGAGCTTCTGTTCCTTCTATGTTCTTTAAATCTCAGTGTTCTTCTGTCATTCTGTCTTTCAGACTCCCATTCATGCAACCAGCCTCCTACCCATATCCACATCACTCCGGTCACTTAAAGAGCTTCAACAAGGCTCCATCTCCATCACCACCAGCGTCTAGACTCGAGGTGGGGGTCCTGTCCTAGTTTCTGTTATTTCATCAAAATCTAATTGCCATTACTGAAATGACGTATCTCAAGAAATCATTATTAATTATTTCAAATGAACTGTCTTAACTGATCTACCATTAGTAACAGTAACATACAAACATGAAGATGCGCGTTTCAATGTCAGCTTGCAACAGAAATACAGATTACCTCCTAATATTTGGGGAAAAAGACATGTTTGTTCTCTAAACCTTCCTATAACTGCTGTACCTACTTCATGTATTTATTACTACCAGGCTGGACTATTGTAATTCATTATTATCAGGCTGCCCCAAAAACTCCCTCCAAAATATGTCAGCAACAGGGACTAGAAAGAGAGACCAGATTTCTCCTGCATTGGCTTCGCTGCATTGGCTCCCTTGTATATGAGAATTTCATTTAAAATCATTCTGACATACAAGGTCTACAATAACCTGGCTTCATCTTCTCTTATAAACCACATAGTACCACATCACACCACCAAAGCACTTTGCTCTCAGAGTGCAGGCTAACTTGTGCTTCCCTGGGTATTTAAAAGTCGAATGGGCAGCAGATTCTGGAGACAGATAGTCTTTCTACTTTTAGATGAAAACTTCCCTTTTTGACAAAGAATATAGTTAGTGCTAATCAGGTAATCCTGAATCCTCCCTTAGCTACACTGCAATGGATCTCTTTTTGCTTCACTCACTTCTTTTGACTTTCTTTTGACTTGTCTATGCACCATTCTAGATTTACTGGCTCTCTTCCACAGAGTATGTATATATTTTTCCCGTTTCCCTCCTCTCACCCCCAACTGGTCATAGCAAATAGCTGCTCCTCCCTGAGCCTGGTACTGCCAGAGTTTTTTTTCCTGTTAAAAGGGAGTTTTTCCGTCCCACTGTCACCAAGTACTTGTTCACAGGGGATCGTCTCACTCGTCTCGTTTCACTGTATTATTGTACAGTCCTTACCTTACAATATAAAGTGTGTTGAGGTGACTTTTTTTTTTATATCAAGCTATGTAACTACAACTGGACTGAATTTAATATGGATAACCGAAAAACACAACTCTAAACAAATGCAGGATTTTTGCTATGACTAAAGCAGCAGACTCACTTGTGTTGATTATAGTTGGCACTTTTAATAAACTGGTTTGTTTCTTCGTTATCAAGTCAGTTTGGGTGCCAATCGGCACAACCTTTGAGTCTAAGAGTGTTAAACAGCTGTTCAAAAACTATAAAAGGTTTGAATGCACTGTCATGCAGCTGAGTTATTTTATTTTCTGAATTCACTTCTCACACAACATGAAGTCCCACAGTGTACTCCGTTTCAAAGAGATTATGCCATTAAGGATGACAAGCGACTCATCTTGTTCATGATGTCTTTAAAAACCAAAATTATCTCAAGCACTTAGTTAAAGAATTACTTTGTGAGAAGTTTTAGAACATGTTGTGAAAGTAAGTTGTCAGCGAGTGAAGCAGAGAGACAAATTAACCTAAATTAACACAATTCAAACCAATCAGGTAATGTCCTCCCGAGGCTGGGTAAACAACACATTCGTCAGCTACAGCACCAAAACACTTGTTTTCACGTATGGTAAATGCACACAGGCCTACACAAATACACAGCACAAACCTTTACACCCACACTGAACAGATGGGGGTCTCTCCCATCTCCAGCTATGCGATTGGAGAGACAATTAGCACTCTTAGTCTCCTAGCACCAACAGATTGGTGGTGTCACCGCGGAGCCAAAAAGAACAACAACACAAACTGAGACACAATATAAGAGATGACAAATTTGGAGGCGTAAAGAGAGAAAATGAAAGTTATTTATTCATGACAGAAAGGAGAGTCTTGGCAAGTGCCTGGAAAGAAACACAGATGAAACAGAGAAGACAGCAGAGGAGACATAGCAGAGACATAGATAAACAGATGGACCACATGTGGTACTGGCAAGCTGCCGATTTCCACAACTAGCCAGCAACCCGGTCCATCGGCTGTTTAAACAAACTGATACATTCAGTGAGCCGTCCGGCCAGGTGGCCCTGCCAACCCAAATGTGAGTAAATCAGATGTGAGACAAAGGGGGAAAAAATGTGACGAAAACATGGCAAAGAAAAAGTTGTACCGAGGTCTGAGAGGAACAACGGGACAAAATCAGAGAAGGAAGAGAAGAAAAGGAGAACTAGATCCAGAAGAACGGAGGCAGAAACACAGTAGCGTTTCCTTCCAGCAACCCTGGGATGAGTCACGATGAGTGGGCTGCCCGTTCACCAGGCAACTACTAAAATACCCCATATACAAAAAACGGCAACGTACTCACACACACACACTCACAGACGTACACAAAAGAGATGTCAAACACTCTCACACATAAATGTTCGCACCAAACTCTCAACACATGCGGAAAACCAAAGCAAACAACAGAAGTAACCTGTCGTGATAATGAGAGGGTAAACAGAACAGCTAAGCCTGCCGGACATCTAAACAATATTTATGTGTCACATGTATGCGTGTCTACCTGGTGACCGTGCAGTGTATACAGCAGCTTGCCCTCTACGAGGTCCAGGACTTTCATTGTGGAATCGCTGGATGCAGTGATTAGGAAATTACCAGCTGGGTGGAAAGACAAACTGTTCACCACACCGCTGTGAACTGGAAAACACACACACACACACACACACACACACACACACACGAAGAAAAAAAACACACAGAGTTTAAAACAGGCTTAAAAAAAACTAAAGCTTTTGTTACTATAATTAAAATTTTAAAAAAAATGAGACAAAAAGTAACTGGAACATTCATTAAGTAGTTTATTACCTATTTAACATTTTTGTATCATAAACAAGCAAGAATAATTAAAGATTTTTATGATTGAAATCATGACAATGATCATGTGTGGTCTATAAGACATACCGTAACGGTGAAAAAAAACCGATGGAGTAAATCTATAGAAGGGATGTGAATCCTTTCCCAACTTTCAAAATCTTTATACATCTTTTAGAACACATAGAAACACACATATATATGGTAAATGGCCTGTATTTATATAGCGCTTTACTAGTCCCTAA
>NW_005187413.1:6218493-6222823 GCF_000239375.1 Pundamilia nyererei
ACACACACACATATATATAATCTACTAATTATCTACTATAATTCTACTTCAAAAGTGAGCAAATTTGACTGTTAGGTCGGTGTTTTTGCTACTTTACATCTGTCATGATGAATGTGTCAGAATCACAGTCAGCAAGAAAAAGAAGAAGAGAAAGAAAAGGCTTGCGTGCAGGCGGTCTTCAGTGCAGTACTGATAAAGAGGGTCAGTGCTGACTGATGTTCAGCAAAAAAAATAATAATAATAATATAATAATATAACCACAAGCGCGCCCCATCGTTCCTATTCATCTGGCCTTCTCTGCTCTAATGGGCATGTTGGTGGCGGGTGGATGGATGACTGGTTCTTGTCAGATCAAATCTTTGGGGCTGAGTAGCTAACACTATACAGGACTATTCCAGGAAGTAGACTGGTCACTGAGAAGGCAAGGTGATCTCACCAAATGTCAATACACCAGCAAATGAAAACGTAAAATTATTCAATATTACTTCAACAACCTTGAATACAGAGCCATTAAATATTTGGCATTTATGCTTAAAAAATGCTTTTATGATTATGACAACTTAATTGTTTATGTATTCTCTTCAAATAATATAAATGAGCAATATTTACTAGTTTACTTGGACTCTGATGCATTTATGAGATTTCAATTATATATACATTATAAAGAAGAACAGGTGACACCCTTTAGTGACCAGCTGCTGTCCAAATAAGAAATAAATAAATGACTGAACAGATTAAGATACATCACAACTGCCAGATACAAAATACAATGAGATTACATGCCTGCTCCTACTTAATCCTTCATATTTTATACGTTTATTGATTCGTTTTTTCTAGTTATAGCTTTACAGGAAGTCACATGCTCAGTTAATGAAATAATATATTTATTTTTAGATTTATTTTTGGCATTTTTGCCTTTATTATACAGCAACAGTCAGAGGGAGAGAGAAAGAGAGGATGACAATTGCAGTAGGGACTCAGCTTGCGCTCAACAGATGAGCTACAAGAGCGCCCCCCCCCCTCCCCGATTCAGATGTTTTAAAGCAACACAAGCACTGCTTTGAGCTGTGAAAATGAGAAATTCTTGCTTAAAGGCACTTTTACATCAAAGGACTAAATTAGCTGCCATTGAAGTGTAGTGCTGCTGCACATCACACTGCTGCAAATCCTGCTTAACTGAGAACGGCTTAACACCAACTTTTTATTACCACACACTAATACATCAAGTTGCCTTAAGAACAAAGAACTAATCGTGACCTCCCTAGACTTAAACAATCCCGCCATACATGAATCAGCAGCTGACAAATTAGCAAGCAATAGGTCCCTCTCCTGGCTTACAGAGGCTACAACACACTTGCAGGCATCCTGATACCACAAGCTGGGAAAAGATGCTGAATAGCTATGAAAGAGCACAAAGCAGTGGGTGTTTGTATAGTATGGCTCTGCCTCATGGAAACAAACCAGTTCAATAAATTACCAAATAATGTGCACAGATGGCTAACATAAATATACCAATGTGCCACTGCCACTTGCTATGTTACTGTTATTGATTTTGGCTTATTCATACAAACCCCTAAACAATTTTTCATTAAAGGTTTTTCTAATCAGGACCAAAAACTATTCATTAATCATTTGATGTCTAAAAACATTATTCAGTCCCATGTGTGTCTAACACTAGCCACTCCCATTTTTACACTTTAAATTAGCAAAATGACAAAATAACTCCAGTATGGAAAGTAGGGCCAGAAAAAAAATGAAAGGAGGAGGAGGAGAAGCTTCTATCTTCATACCAAATCTCCTCAGACGTATGTAATTATCCATTATTAGACCTAACAACTGAAATCCATTTAAGGGAGGCAATTAGAGCAGCCAGCCTGAATGCAAGACTGATAAAAAGTCATCAACATCAAGTTTAATGAATATGCAAAAGATCAATAACATTCCTTGCCATTAATATAAATTTGCCTGTGTGTGATTTCAGTAATTTCTCTTTAACATAATGATTCAAAGGTACTTTGGCTGTACTGCAATTTCTGAGAGCAGATGTCTAAACTTTGGCCAAAAGTACCATACATTAAAACAAACAAAAACTGTGGCTTTTGTTGTTTCTATGGGACTGACTCAGCATATGATGAACTGGTGTTTCAGAATAAAGCTCTATATAAGGCATCAGGAGTGACTAAACTGAGAGTGATAAAGCATTCAGTGATTCTTTAAATATTTAAGTATGTCTTTAGAATTGATGTGGTTGTGACTAATTAATGAAAATAACTGTGTTGCTATGAAGCTAAAAAATGTCACATTTGAGTGTAAACTCTGGTTTCACTCCTTAAAAAGACCAGAAAGAACGATTACGGTTTTAAATATTATCGATGTGTCTTTACCTTGGTAGTGCTGTAGCATCTTATGCGATCTGATGTCCCACACCTTGACAGAGTTGTCAGTACTAGCTGCAGCAATACATGTTCCACTGGGATGAAAGTCCACATAGTTTGCATAACTTTTGAGAAGAGAAAAAAAAAACAAAGTAAGGCAAAGTAAAGGAGAAACAGTGATTTAAAAGATTTGAAATCCTGGAATAACCCAGAAGGTCAATTCAAACAACACAAAAGCTTTAGTCATTGGTGGAAAGGGTTAATGATTTAAGGTTTATAGTGAGAAAGTTAACTATTTTAAAACACTTTAAGACACATGAAGCCTTTTGTGAAATTTCTTATTCTAAATGTTGGGAACTTAAAAAAATATATACAGCTTTCTCTGGACCCTTTTCCCCCCCAATTTCATTTTTTTATCTTATGCAGTGGCATACAGCACCAAAATAAATTAAGCTGTGATTGGGATGTCTCCATTCCTGTTCACCTTAAACTGCTTAGACTTTCAGTACAACTGTGGGTCATGACACCTATAGAAATACTCTGATGATTGATTCTCTGAGGAGCACTAGCAGATGATTTTGTTGAGAGGTCGAGAAAAAAAACGATAGATGGTGGTTGACCTGAGTCTATCGTGGGACAGGATGTTGATGCTAATCCTGACCACCCTCTGCATCACTTCCTACAGGCAGGCATAAAGTTTATTCTCTAACAGACTCTGCTGCCACAAGGATACAGGAAGTCTTTTATACCTCATGCCATCATCCTCTATAACAGTGCTTTTTACTTGGAAGAGAGGCATTTTACATTAATGGTATTATTATCTCTAGTGTTTCAGCTGCTGTAAGAAACGATATGGGATAAAGTGTAGCTCATCTTATTATCATCTCAACACAATAAGCTAAAACTACAGAAAAGAAAGGAGCTCAGTATGTCAGACTCTAAATAAAACACAATAAAGGTAAAAAGAAGTAAGAAGAAAGATGCAAAACAGGATATTAAATGTATCAAAGACGCACACAGCCAATGTCTCATTAAAGTGTTTCAGTATAACAGACTGCACAATGTACAAGGGAATAGGGCACATGTGTAATGACTGAACAGGTGTTCAGTGCCTTCGTCATAAACATTTGAACAGGATAACAAATGGTTAGGGGATTGATTCTGTCAGATTTTTTCCAGCATTTACTGCCGTTGCATCAGTACACTTGTAAGGATTTTTTCTGACCTTACCAGAACACCAGCAGAAAACTGACAAAAATAAATAAATACTCCTAGCTCCTCCTATTCATCATTCAGGTGCTCGCAAGTGCTCACCCTGCATGTTCATAGAAAGAATGAATGCACTCTCTGCTGTTTTTGTCCCACAGCTTTATGGTCTTATCATCACTGGATGACACAATCAAGCGATCATCTGGAGAAAACCTGCAATAATAATATAAAATAAATGTAAATGATTAATGCTCAATCTGTATAAAATATGTTCAAAAATGCATGGTGTAATGGAAAAGGTCAGATATACACCAGGCATCAGGAATAAAATTATGACCACCTGCCTAATACAATACAATACAAGACGATTTTTTTTATATAGCACATTTAAAACCAGGGGGTACATCAAAGTGCTTCACAGTAAGGAATAAACAGTAAATGATTACACTGAACAATAAGTCATTAAAATAATTTAAAATAGAGAAACAAACAAAGGCATTAGTAAGTAGAGAGAATGATTTCATGATTATCCAGAGAAATGAGTAACGATACATCAATTAATGAGCGGTGAGAATTAGTGAGTTGGAAAAGCCAGGTCGAATAGGTACGTTTTCAAGCGTGCTTTAAAGGATTGAATGGAGTCAGAGGGACGAACAGTAGCAGGAAGACTATTCCAGAGGTTTGGTGCTACAGAGGCAAAGGCACGATCACCCCTAGTCTTCAGACGGTGCCTGGGCTGGGCCAGA
>NW_005187413.1:6223039-6234861 GCF_000239375.1 Pundamilia nyererei
GTGACTATCAAACACCATAATCTCAGTTTTCTTCTCATTTAAAATGAGAGAATTGGCAGACAGCCACTCTGTGACCTCTTTCAAGCAGTCAGACAAACGATTCAATGAAGTTGGCAGGTCAAAAGATAATTGGAAATAGATTTAATAATGTGTTGGTCCCCCCTTTTGCTGCCAAAACAGGCCAGGCCTATTGAGCCATGGACTCCATCACACCTTTGAAGGTGTGCTATGGTATCTGGCACCAATATGTTAGCAACAGAACCTTTAATTCTTGTAAGATGCAAGGTTAGGCCATTTATGGAACTTATTTGTCCAGTACATCCACCAGATATTGGATTGGATTGGGATCTGGGGAACATGAAACTTCCTTTTTTTGGATTATTATTGTTAGATACTGACCAGGAACAGCCCATAAAAGATGCATTTTGGAAATGATCAGTGTAATTCTCTTTATCTGTCAAAGGTCATAATGTGATGCCTGAAGTGTAAATCTATCAAAATGTCCTAATATGATGCATTGTATCGTGTTAAATGTGTGTCTCATACTTGGCACAGCGGACCCAGTTGATGTGCTGGTTGAGAGAGAAGAGGAACTTTTGCCTGTGTGTTGTCCACACTTTAATTGTCTTGTCATCAGAGGCCGTGACCAGAGTCTGTCCGTCACCAGAAAAGTTAACACTGCGCACAGTGGCAGTGTGAGCCCTGAATACTGTTGACTCAGCCTTCCTGTATGGACACAAGACATTACTTAAGTTTAAAACAAACAAGCAAAACCCAGAAGGTGTTCAGCAATGTGTGTCTTCCTCCATGCTGGCAGAAGGAGACAAACAACATTCAGTAGTTGCTGCTCTTTATGAGTCACCATCATTGTCCTCTGTAGTAAATCTGTGGTGGAATAAAGAACAGAAAAGACAGAAAGATTTTACTTTAACACCTACATGCTTGGCACCCAAAGACGTACAGTCTTGTCTCTGGAGGCAGAGGCCACCAGATGGCCTGATGGGGAAAAGTGGACGGAAAGGACGGCGTCTTTGTGTCCATCAAAACGATACGCTCGCATCTGAGGTTTCATGTTCCAGATCATCACACAGGAATCCATGGAGCCTGTGGCTAGGAGAGGATGAAGCACAGGTGTGAGTGAAAACATCATCTATTTCCAAAAAGGAAAAGACAAAGGCAACAGCAAACAGTTACATCTGAAGGCAAACAGATCATTACCAATTTGTTTCATGTTGCAGCTGAAGTCCACACTTGTTACGGTGTCCCTGTGACCCTTGAAATGTCTTTCTAGGGTTGGATCAGACTATGGGAGCAAACAGAGAGTCATGTCAAAATGTTAAAATGTCCTCATGACTACAAAAGCTACAATAATAAGCAATAAGTTAGACATCTGGGAAACAGAAAATTTGGTACTATTTACTAAGAGCTTATCACTGAAGAAGTGCTATTTCTTCCTCATCACGACTATGTGGGTGTATGATGTGACTAAAACTGGCCTGGAAACATGAGCAAAGAACCCCATAGTTATGATTTGTAGCTAAAATAATGAGGTCCTCTGATTTTGCGCAGTTATTCTTTTTTTACTCTCTTAAGTCTGTGGGAAAATAACACAGAGTAAGTTTCTAACTCTCCATAAAATCGCTAACAGCATCCCAACTACACACGTAAGGTTTAGAATACACAAGGCACTTCTATGACACCAAAGTAAAGTATGGGTTCACTCAATTAATGCTCTTTCAGCTTTTGATTTTTCAGACATGTCACACCAAACAAAAAAAGAAAGAAAGAAAGAAAGAAAGAAAGAAAGATTAATAAAAATACACTGTTTTGGTTTTAGGCTCCTAGAACAGGTTCACGGTCACGACTTAGTATGACACGTGAATGGAAACAAGTCTGTGTTT
The DNA here is from genome assembly GCF_000239375.1 of Pundamilia nyererei. Taxonomy (NCBI): domain Eukaryota; kingdom Metazoa; phylum Chordata; class Actinopteri; order Cichliformes; family Cichlidae; genus Pundamilia; species Pundamilia nyererei. Next base: position 6,224,941 of record NW_005187413.1, read on the forward strand.
ATGTTAGTAGTAACACTTGTGCTGCTAGTCAAAATGTTTACTGTGAAAGGCACCCACTGTGTGTGATACATCTCATTGCAAAACCCATGGCCAATAATATGTTACCATGGCTGCCTCTGCTATTCTGGGAAAGTTTTCAACAAGATTTTACAAGAAACAGCTGTCGACAAATATGTACACAAAAGCATGCAAACCGATGTTACACCACATTCTGAGGCTCAGCATATTAAGTGACCGAATTGATGCGTTTTGGGGTCATTGAGGTCATTGAAACGTCATGCTAGCCCTCCTCACCTCAACCCTCATCTTCTGAACGGAAGTCACCGCTCTAATACGTGAAAATGTGCATAAACATGCTTATTTATTCCAGATATCATTGTAGTTACTTATTATTATCATTAGCATTTCAAGGCAGTTAATAACAAGCCAGCCAAACAAGAACAGCTGGTTACAACCTAACATTATACCAGCCAGTGTCAGGCTTGAGTGTCTTAAAAATCACAGTTTCCCTTTGATAAACAGTTTGATTACATTCTCATAGTTTAATGTCTGTGAAGGTTCTCAGTCATCCAGGTCATCGTAGTCAAAGGAGCTTGCAAAGAAAAGCGTCTGGACTTCTTTCAGTTGCTTGAAGACGTTTCACCTCTCATCCGAGAAGCTTCTTCAGTTCTAAGGTCAAATGGTGGAGAGTCCAAGATATAAACCTAGTGGGAGTTATATCTATATCATAGTTTAATCACTATCTCAGTCTAACAATGTTCAATCCATTTCAAAGAACGTTTCACTAATGCCAGCAAGATCCTTGCGAGAAATACACTAACTTGTATATCAGCTAGATAAAAACAAAAATTATATGTAACAATTTTGTACAGAAATGCAACTAAAACTATATTCTGTAAGTGGTAAAGGCAAATTACCACTCAAGAAAGTTATCAAATAAATAAATAAAATGTTCCTAGGAGTACAATGTGATCTAAAAGTAGCAAGTTTAAATTTATTTAATTTCTTCATATCTGGTTCATTTATATGACAATGTGTCGAATATGTTTAGGCTAAAGTTAAAACTAATTATGCCTAAACAACTATTCCAAAGTTCAATACCTCTTTTTACAAATGTGCAGTCACATTTCACACTACTCCCAACCTTGGGTTTTTCATAAAATATCATTTGTATTTCTCATTTAAAATATAAAATAAAATACTGTATACATAAACCTTTTATATACTGTAAAAGGTCCTCCACGGAGTATAAGACTGTTTTTTCAGTGTAGTAGTGAACTGTGGAGTCTGAGCGCAGTACAGCCGCGTACTGGCGCTGTTTCACAGCGTAATTGTTCACAGACTCCAAACGCCGATTAAACTTCAGAGAAATTGAGCAATAAAGTCAATTCTTCGTCACGAGTTAATTAAAAAGTATTAATATGAAGAGGTGTTTTATGTCTTCGACGAACGGACTTTTGTAAACAATGCATGAAAGACAGAAACAACTCGGTCCATTAGGACACATTTAACTCTGAGTTAAACCTGTAAGGGTGTAGTTCCAAATTCGTGACACAACCGCGTTTTCACCACACACGTTTATTATAGCTCAGGAATAATTCTGGCAATATTATAATTGGTGAAAATTAATTATTCACTAATGACAAACAATTTTATAAAGGTGAAGCTTAGGGTTTTCATAATGTTGGACGGCATTCGTACCGGAAGTGGTGCCTGCGAGGTCTAACTCAGGGGATTTGTCGAAAATCACGGTAGGCGGTTACCAAGGAGACGTTTAGCCGTTAGTTTAGCTAGCCGCTAAGCTAGCCGTTAACATCGGACAGACAAAACAGGACTTTCCGTGCCACATTTTCTTGTCAAAGTGAACCAGTGTGGCATGGCAGAGCTGCACATTATAGGGCAGATCATTGGTGCAAGTGGTTTCCCGGAAAAGACTTTGTTTTGCAAATGGGGAATTCATACGGGAGAAGCATGGCGGCTTTTATCCGGGCTGAAGGAGGGTCAGACCCAGGTGGATAGCCCCCAAATCGGAGACATAGCGTACTGGAGCCACCCGATCGATCTGCACTACGCGACCAAAGGGCTGCAAGGCTGGCCGAAGATTCACCTAGAGGTGTGGCATCAAGATTCTTTCGGACGGTGCCAACTCTATGGTTATGGTTTCTGCCACGTCCCTTCTAGTCCGGGACATCACCGAATAAGCTGTGCGACCTGGAGGCCCGTGGGCTCCTGGCAAGAACGGCTGGCGCAAATGTTCGTCGGCGGAGGTCCCCAGCTCCTCAGCCCTGACCTGATCTACAGCGGGGCGGACAGATACAGACTGCACACCGAAGCCATGGGGACTGTGGAGCTGGAGCTGGGCATCATCACGAGACACTTTGACAAATATGGTGTCGAGTGTTGAGATTTTGAAATGGCAGAAAGACAGAAAGTAGAAACAGTTATAGATCATATTTGAGTCACTTGCTTTTAGTAGAATTCTGTACTATTTTTTTTCTAAACTGCACTTTTTTTTTTTTTACAAACATCTATATGTAAATAAAGAAAATATTCTCTTACTGAAGTTGGTTTCTTGCTGATTTGTATTTTTTAATAGAAAACTGACTCTTATTAGCAATATTCCCTGTAATCATGCCTCATTTAATGCTGTTTTCTTAAATGCATCTTTATATTATATTATGTAAACCCACATTTACTTTTTATTTGGGATTTTAAGTTGTACGACTAACAGGATCGTTACTTGAATTAAGTTCAATGTCATTAATAACCTGCTACAAATTAGGAGTGGGGGCAAATACTGATACTGAAATCTATCATTTTGGTTCCACATGTGATCCATTCACTGGCAGCAAATATTGTTTATCAAAAGATGTAGGAGTTCCCTGCTAGTCTGGCACACTTCACTACTTTTTAAGAAAATTATAAAGTGAGTTATCTTACTTCATATTAACAATAACAACCTCACAAGGAAAGAACGGGAAAGACTTTTAAAGAGTATATTTTTTCCCTTCAGTTACCAGATACTGTGGTGTATGGTGCATGACTGTATTGCACAGAATATATATTGTCATAGTGTCTTATGAGTTACTCTTGGAGTTCATCAAAGAGAGGTTTTGACCAACCTTTCTTGAAAATGAGGTTTAGTTTATGCAAACTTAAAATAAGCTTGTTTTCTTCTTTGTTTGTCACTGGTTACAAGCATCTCTGAATGCACAACTTGTTGAGCCTTGAAGCACATAGGCATACTCAGATCTTAATCGAAAAGAGCACCTTTGGGATGTGGTGGAGCACGAGATTCTCATCATGGACGTGCAGCCGAAAAGTCTGCAGCAACTGCCTGAAGCGATCATGTCAATATGGACCAAAACCGCAGCTTCACATAAAGAATTAAGGCAGGTCTCAAGGCAAAAAGGCTGCTCAACCCAGCACTTGCGAGGTGCACCTAATAAAGTGGACGGTGAGTGTATGGTGGCATAAATTACTCTATCGTTTTTTCTTTTTCTTATAACTTCAATATACTGTAATTACCGTACACAGAATATCAGATTGTTGGCATATTAATTGCTTGTTAGTCACTTTGTCGGCAAAATGATGCATTTAATCTGCAAAGGCAATTTAGATCATGACAAATGAGTGAAACGATACCATTAAACTTTCACAAATGTATCATTTACATGACATATGTGGCTGTCATGACTGCACAGGGCGGTTGTTACATTAGTATAAATGTATATATTACATTGGACACTCAGCAGACTGAGTAATGAGTCACTTTGCTACGACTTCACAGACATTTAATCCAGACTAAGAGTAAAATTACCCTGATTTATAATCTGCTCTCGCTCTAAATAAAGCTAAAACAAGCAGCAAAAAGGAAGGGGTCCATATCAAATAAAAAAATATATGATGTATTGTAATAAATCTACAGATATATCGACCTTTAACTCTTAACCAATAAGCCACATTGTGGAAACCACAAATAAGAAACGAACTTCATCTCAGTGGCTCAAGCAGCAAGTTAAACTCACCAGCGCAGATGTCATTTTTGTTGATATCGGAGGCGAAATCCTGATGGAAGCGACTTGTTTACGTTCGTAGCTGTCCAAGCTAAATGTTACCGTGCTTTCCTCCGTTATTAGGACGAATGGGGTGCAAGATATCGCCTCTTTAGCTCGGTGTCCGGCTAACGCTAGCTAACAGTTAGCTCTTAGTTGCTGACAACAACAAAGTTCAGTTTACGCGCCGCGATTGGGCGCTGAGCAGCTGGTCGCCGCTCTTAAAGGGGCAGTCATCCCTTTAGCAAAGTTTCTGTCGAAACTGTCATTTTACTATTAACGTCAAAGTATTTAAACGATATGAAATATAGTCAAATAAAGTCCACACAGGTTTTACAAAATTATTCATGTGATGCTGTTCCATTAGGATACGTTACGCGGTAAATTCAAAATCAGGCCGTTTGTAGTAACTCATAATTGCCACCAGGTGTCAGCAGAGGTACACTAGACAGAGTTGTAAATCAGCTTTATGCAGCTAAGTACATGAAGGCCTGTAACCAAGGCCTAACGTGGGTTTTGCTGTCGCCTGCTTGTGCATATAAAATCTTAACTCTGGAGAACCCATGGGGTCATATTTGACCCCATATTTGACCCCATGGGTTCCCTAGAAAACCAATGGGGTCGACTCTGACCCCATGGGTTCTTCAGGGTTAAAATATAATCCATTTTCACTCAAGAATAAGATATGTGAAGGGAAGGCTGATGAAAAATAACTGCATTTTACTTTGAAACTGTCATTTTACTATTAACGTCAATTTAAACAATATGAAATATAGTCAAATAAAATCCACACAGGTTTTACAAAATTATTCATGTGATGCTGTTCCATTAGGATACGTTACGCGGTAAATTCAATATCAGGCCGTTTGTAGTAACTCATAATTGCCACCAGGTGTCAGCAGAGGTACACTAGACAGAGTTGTAAATCAGCTTTATGCAGCTAAGTACATGAAGGCCTGTAACCAAGGCCTAACGTGGGTTTTGCTGTCGCCTGCTTGTGCATATAAAATCTTAACTCTGGAGAACCCATGGGGTCATATTTGACCCCATGGGTTCTCCAGGGATAAAATATGATCCATTTTCACTCAAGAATAAGATATGTGAAGGCTGATGAAAAATAACTGCATTTTACTTTGGGACTGATCAGTCTAAACATGAGCCGCTCTACCTGACCCAAACACAGTATTTTTGCCCCTTTGACTGAGTCTGCCTAGCCAAACAGGTCACATTATGACTAGTAGGAAAGGTGTCAGTGTTCCTGATAGCTATGACAACGGCGCTGTCAGGTTTCCCAGGTACACACTACTACACTCGTGGTTTTGTGGCACATCAGAATGTCTCCTTGAGAAAAACACTTGTCACATTCAGTGTGCAGTTTTTTCATTGTGAAGATTTTGAAAACACACATACAGAAAATGTAGAAAAAGATAATCTCGGAAGTATTTAACAGAAATAATGAATATGGATATAACTAATGAATTTAAATGTGACCAGGGACCTGGAGTCTGTAGGAATTGGCAATGAGACGTGGTAAGCCACTCAAGGCCTGTGTCACCTAACATTTGATGGTCAAAATGAGCTAATAACAGTGAGTAAACCTGCTCTGTGAATCACAGCTACTGACGTACAGCAAACCTGTTACCATAACAAAGATTAGAGATACATTCCTGAGAACAGGTCAGATCATGATGTCATTTTAGCAGAAGTAATACAGGAAGTTAAACATTCAAATAACAGTAAGCACAGGATGCAAATATTTAGAATGGAGTGATGGAGTAAAAATCCAACACATAAACTAAAACTGAAGGATAATTTATTTAAGACTTATTCTTCTCTGCTCACCTATTCAATGTGTACATAAACTCATTCTTCAACTAAATCCCCACCCATGGTCTTGTTCAACCATAAGGTTGGTCACCTTGTAGCCAGTCATTTATACCACAAATACCAGTAATGCAATAACAAATATCACCACATAGTCATTCAGCATTACAAGCTATAATTATGTTATTGTCGCATTACTTCTAGAGTATGAGGTCATGCTTCTTTTTTCCCTATTCTTTAAAGCAAACTCACGGCAAGGCAGTGCAATCTGCTGCACACTCTAGAGACACTTGTTTAAAAATTGGAATAAAATGATTTATCTATCCACACTTCTTTCCAGAACTTGCTAAAATAGTTCAAATGTAAGGCATCTCATGAAGCTGCAGCAGGGTTACTGTAAGAGAGAGGGGCGCAGCACTCAAAAAATGAGAAACTACGAGAGATGTGAAGCAGCGAAAAGCAAAGATGGTGATAGAAGTACAAGAAAGTCCAGGAAGCGGGGAAAAAAGATTTTAAACAAATTATTTTGGGGTAATGTCAGCAAAAATATAAAAATCTTTACAAGTTATGACTATATATGTTTACATATATGTATATTTAAGACAGTGAGCATTGAAATTATTTTTTAAAAATGCTTTCATCTTCTCTGCTTATTTAATTTGGCAGAGTTTTACACAGAGATATCCTTCCTGATGGAACACAGAAGGAGGTTACACTGAACACTAAAATTAAAGTAAAATGACTACAGCAGACTACAGTAGAAGCCAGCACTGGTTCCTATCAGTTTTAAGGCTTTAATTCATTTAATTCAATCAACAAAGAACAGTTTGTCTTTGCCGCTGCCCTCATATATTTAGTTACAGTAAACTAAACAAAGACACACCCACAGGTTTACTGTCTGTAGATAAGTACTTACAGTAATACTACACTACACTTTAACAATGCCTTCTCGAGCTAAAGCATTCTCATGCAATGTAATTCATCGCTGTTAATAGCTTATAAATCAGTTAATAGCTTATGTATCATATGGGAACAGCACTGATTACATCACCTTGTAAAATCCTAAAGATTCCAGTAGGTGATGACTTTGATGAGAAGGAAGGAGGAAGAGAAACAGAAAAACAATCTGAAATTCTTCTCACTGCAGCTAGACACTTAAACTCAACACAGTTTACTTGCTCCTGCGTGATACAGAGAATCATGCAGCACGTTTACAGGGCAGTAAATATTCATACGTCTATCTGAAAACTGAGCATCTTATCAGTGTATGTGTGCACTGTTTACGGGTAGTAGGATGTAGCTGCAACGAATAATCAGAGCTTTGTCTACAGAAACAGTTTCCTTTTCAGTGCAGCGGGAGGATGTTTTTCATGGTGTGTGTTTTATCTCATGGGGTTCTTGACTCCTGTTTCGAATGGGCCTTTTTGTCAAACACAGAGCCTTTTGATGCGCAGTGAGAGAGGAAGCTGTGGGGACCGTAGCATGGGGCAACAGCTGGCTTAACACAGGCAAAGTTTCAACAGGTCCAGCGTTTTACATTTGCACACCGTGTGTTATGTGTTACACAACTGAGAGACACGTGGCCTTAGACTTCAAAATGACAAGTTCACCTTTGCGCCAGAGTTCATCTGGATAGGCTGGCAATTACATAGCTATTCAGATATTTTATTTCTAAAGATTTATTTATTTAATTTTTTTTTTAAACTATGGGTTGATTTTTCAGTGCATGAAATATTTTGATTCGATTAGCTGTTAAACTTTAAGTTGGGGCATGGGCTTATGTACCCTGCAAATATAAAACCCATATATCCTTAACTCGACTAATGTGAGCTCTCAGTATGTAGCAGTCCTGTTGACAAAGTCAATAATTTGTATATTAATGAATGTTAACAAATGTATTAACATTTTGAAATAATTAGTATTTTAAATATCGTAAAGGCAGTTAAAGTCATCAAAACCACTGAGACTAAAATTACAATATGACAGCATAGACGGATTTATTATTTCCTTAACTGAAGTTCCTCTTTCCTTGGTATTCTAGTCATCAAAAACATGACATTATCATATCATATTCCCTGGAAACTGAGATGTGATGGTGTTCATTTTTCTACCAGTAACAGATATGTCAACAATATGTCTCACAGCTGTTTATCTTGTCGATAGGTGACAGCATATTAGGTGAAGCATGTGGTCAAAAGTGTCCTAAAATGCACTATGAACCTCGTAGGTTATGGAAACTGGCTTCTTTTGGAAGAAAGCCCCAGATCTATCATGTCTGACAGCTCTTATAAAACACATATGGTATTTTCAAACAATGCATTGCTTGCAGCAGCCAAGCATTCCTCAACATAATTTGTCATTAGGTGTTTAAAGGCATGCATTAAGCCTGAAAGCTTAACATCCGAGAAGAGAAAATTTTGCTTCTTTGTTTATTAGCTTTTGGGCAAACACAACAATGTAAGACTAGTTGGCTGGTTTATTTATAGCCACCAACCTGAAACAACGATAAACCTCGTGAATGAGGAAATGTGAAGACTGGTAAATCCACTCAACTTTTTACGATTGCTACACTGGTCTGCACCATTGTGCTGGTGTCTGTCACAACATGGTTTCACTCGCCAGTGAAATGCAAAACAGAAACTGCAATTAAAAAAAAAACATTCTCTCTAGACATAAAGTAGATGAGATAAAGACTGTAAGTATTTAACGGTGGTTGGAGGGTCAAAATTTCTCTTTAAAAATGATAATTTAAAACAGACTTTTTTAGTTCGAGCGCTGTGTACTTTATATATAAGGCTGCAGATTGCTTGTTACCTTTGCTTGCACTGAGAGAATTGATTGCCCTAAAGGCAATGAAGCTGGTTGTGTCATTATGCCATGCTTTGGAGTTGCTGCCAACAGTGTTCAGGGTTTATTCAGAGCAGAGGACATTCGAGCACTCTCCGTCTTATTATATGCTGTGCAGTTACACCTGTGCCATGAGTGCTGTCAGCAGCAAACCTCTAGTGCAGTGATCTAAACGGTGTTTCCATGTTTTAGTATTTGACTTCAGAGCAGCAAGTTTAGTATATCAGCTCTGAGAATCTTCCGTGACCAACACAACCACACTGGCTGACTTATTACAAATGCTGGTTGACAAATGGGAACCCATCCCACAGCAGTGTGTGTTACCAAGCTGGTGACCAGCATGACCGGTGGTCTTATACTATTGGCCTTAACATGATGTTGAGGCCCCTGTTTGTTAAATGAATAAAGTGTTAAATTGCCAATATGTTCTATTTCTTCAGACTTCAATCATCCAATCCAATAAACGACACCAAACAGGAATCAGTAGGAGAATATGCTGTTTGGCAAGATTTGGCAAGTTTTTCATGGCCACAACCCAGATGCTCAAGTCTGCTGCTCGACCCACAAATGCAGTTTTCTGGCACCATTTAAAGGGAGATAAACAGAGTTTCCAGTAGTATAAGATTTATTGCCAGGAAGTGTCGTTACAACAAAGAAACAATCAACCAAAGACACATTTCCTTGCTGTCTCTGTTATGTTTGTTTAAATTAATAAGGAAATGTCCACAATTTTTATTCACACATGTGGTACGATGCAGCCTTAGACATTTGTCGATTTATTTGAAAAAGACTACTGTGTAAAACATACTGGTTTGTATACATTTTATTTATTCTATTTTATTTTATTTTTTTAATTTTAAAACGATCAAAAACTGTGTATAAAAGAAATCTGACAGGAGAACCCTTGATTTAATAGTGCTATCTCACCTCAGCATTGCACAGACAGATAGCAGCTGTATGTGGCATCCATACAATTAGATTACAATTAGATTCAATATCATCCTAAGTGAGAAGGTTCAAAGGTTCACGGTAAAAAAAAAAAAGATTGTGAATGTAGAAAGTGAACGATTTGATAGCTCATGTTGTCATTTTTATCTCTGTGTTAAAGCTATATTTCATTTTGCAAGTACTAAAGTTTTTCCTCTTTTGTGCAGATTCTACTTGCAGAGGACTTTGAACTCAAACAATCACAATG
>NW_005187413.1:6237044-6268984 GCF_000239375.1 Pundamilia nyererei
ACAGGGTGTGGAACAAAGTCAAGCCAGGAAGTTGCCGCCTTTTCATCCACAGTGTTATCAGACAACTCACAACACAGTTAAACCACATAGAGTTTAGCGGTCAGGACACTTTGACAGTCTGCTGAAAATACCTTTTTTTGATCTTAAAATCAAACAAATGCGCACAGGTTAGTAAACACATGCTGTTTTCCAAGGTTATGAGGGATTTAGCTACATGACAGATTTGTGTAATTGGAGCTTCTTATCAGCAGACCTTTAATGCTGAAGAATGATGTGTTGCTTGGCCTACAGGGAGGAAATGGAACGACTGACTTCAGCCAAGAATCTCCTGCTGTGGCTGTTATCCGTTCATCAGCCCCCGGTGTCACGCACTAGCATACACTCTATACTCTGAATATAACAATGCTCTTTCTCTGTCCATGCAAACATGCAATCAAACACACAATCCTTTGTGAAGCGTGTGTGCAGCGGATTTAAACATGGACAGAAACCCTCCCCATCTAAGAAGGCCAGCTGCTCTTGATTTATTGAGTAAACTGTGTGCCTCATGTTTGTCAAACACACATTTTTCTTTTTTTTTTTTTCATAATTAAGGTTGCAACTTGTTTCGATATTTACACTACTGCGCTTTTTTGCTCCCCATAAATTAGTGTGGGAATGCAAAACGAGGATGTCTGAGAAAAAAAGCTCTGGAGAAAAGGCTACAGGGTTACCAGCGAAGCCTGTAATGTAGAGTCACAGTGACTGATGATATATAACCTTTATACATCCTTGTTCCTGTGCAGCCAAAGGCTAAGTCTGACACAGGTGAAGGTTGCAACACTTATGTGTGTGTGTTTTTATGGGCAAGTGGGTGTGAGTGCGTGTGTTTGCATATCCGAGTTACATGTTTTGATGTGTTATCGCTGTTTTGTCTAAGATGGCCTCTAATCTGCCTGTGGAGGTGCTTCTGACCAAGGACAGTAAACGTAAAAAGGCAAAGAGGAATATCCAGCTGTTGAGCATGAACTCTGTCCATTCTAGATCAGTCTTCACGAGGGACCGTCTGTGTGAAACCATCCCTTTGCTACTTATTTACAGTGAGGTCACTGTTACCGTTTGACACTTTACATACCAGTATGAATTTCCACAGAATGTATAAATAAGGTTTCCATGGATTTCCATCTGCTGTGTAGCAAAACCATCCATGGGTATTGTAACTTTTTGTGACTCAAAGTTGCCCACCCATGTGAACTAAATGAGTCAGCAACAGTATAATCAACTTCACTGTGGAAACCCCACAACAGTTAAGTTACTTGTCTGACGTCATTTCTTTCTCTAAACATTCCTCTCAACTCTTCCCCCCTTGAAAGCATACTTGGAGGTCCTTTTAAAAACTGCTTATGGCACAAAATAACTGGGTGTGCCTCAGAAGTTAGCCGGGGCGATCTCTTCTTATTTTTTTTATGGGAACTCAATCAGTCAAAAAAGAAAGTCAAAGTATAAACTGTCAATTCTCGGGTTTACGTACAGCATGGCCGAACAGCCTTCAACACTTTAGAGCACAGCAAATGCATTAACATCTGTAACATAGCACATCTCCCTTTATCTGAATCTTCAAAGGATCGTTTTACATGCATATAATAGCATTAAGTCCATACGGACACGTGCACTCATGCCCTTGTAGATGAAACAGTGAGGTGGTCACATGGTAACATTCCAGGAGGCCCAAGGATGTACAGTTATCTTGACCCCGATGGGAACATTAAGGCAGATAAAGCAGAGTGAAAACCAGCCAAAACATGAGCTTTGCTTGAACAGCATATCATTTTTATTAAACATTAGAGCACTATTTTATTTTTTTTTTGCTTTTACAGTGACAATTGGCCTCTTTGAGCAGCATGACGTCTGATATGCTTCCAATAAAGCAGCTTTTATCTATTCTTATTCAGTGAATCCAGGAAAAATGTGCTCATGTTACATTTCAAGAAAGACTAATCTAGACAGATGACAGACACTGCAGTCATAATAAAGGACGCATTGTTTTCAAAATCCACCTGCAATAAGAGTCACTGCCCAAAAACCAGAGCATCGTTCAAAGCTTTGAAATTGAATCCCATTGTAATTATTCTAATCAACTTCATACTGTAGCAGACAGCCACACAAGGACATGGAGGTGGATAGTTTATCGAGAAACTGCATGATTTTGCTTGTTTGTCTAAAACACAGTCATTGTCCTTCAGCTCTCAGTGCTTTCTGTAGCAGAGAGAGACGCTGGCGTTCATTCAGTTGTTGAGGTCATCATGGAGCTAACCACTTTTGCTCTTCTGAGAAATGATAGCAAACTGCCTTTTAATTCAATTTTGTCTCTTCAACAGCCAGAGCATTATACGCTTTAAAGCCTACTTGATAGCTATTTTGTTTCCCTTAACCCTCAGTGGCCACATTTGGGCATCGGCACAATTATACGAATGGTATCGGCTGTGATTTTAAAAAACACAAACCCACAAGACTTAAACTTTAAACTTTCTAAATAATTTCAACAATTTCAACTTACCAAAATATAGCAGCAGAAGAAGATAAAGCTACCCAATAAATACAAATCGATTTATTAGTATATTATATAACAAAGAAAATATATTATATTAGATATGTGTGCGAGAGAAAAAAAAGGTTATTTTAGTCTTGCTTGAAATAAGCATCGCACCATTTCCAAAACAACAACAATAAAGCAGGTATAACAAGAGAGGACACGTCTGACTGTGACTGGCCTACTGGCTAATGGTTTGTAAAATGAGATCTTATTGGAAAAGAGCATGTGGTTTCATACCACAATTAATCCTCGATGTTGAAACATGGTGTATCCTGGTCCTTTGCCATACTGTGAGTTTTTTTTTTTTTTAATTAATCCCTCCACTGGTTCAGTGCAAGTAACTAGAATTGTACACAGGAAGTCGCTAAAAAGCTACCACACCTACAAAAAGTAGCAAACATTTTATTCAGTTTAAACAGTTTCTGTTTTCAGCACAAATAAACTTCAGTCGAATTCAGTCTCGGTATATGTTCACTGAATGTATTTAGCTTAAAATCTCAAGTTAACACAAAAGAAATTTGTTTCTAAGTATCTGTCTGGTTTCTCATTCTGGGGTTTCCAAAGTGGAGTTACGAGCAGATGGAATGAATCAGTGAATGTGAGAAGTCTGTGACCCTTTCTTAACTCCCAGTGTTAGCCTGCCCTGGGTTTCACTGCTCCTGCTTTTGTCTGCTGTCTGAGAGTCTGGCAGCCATGCATGAGTCAGAGGCCATGGAAATATAGCTCAGTTTTGAATTGCAGTAAACCTTCAGACAAAAAAACGAAATGTTTGTCCTTTAAACGAGGCCCTGGATCCAAAATATAAACAGTGACTTATACGTGTACACGTCAGTTAAACAAACTGAAAGAAAAAAAAAAAAACATGAAACTGTGACTAAGAAGACCTCTGCACTAATCATGGATCAAAAGAAATGCTAAACAATCCCATGAAGGGGGAAGATTTTGTTTCTACACACTGTTTTTTAGAGATGCTGTTGAGTGTAGAAGAAATGCACAGCAGTGGAAAATCGATATCGGTTCATGCACTGTAATAAAAAGGAAAACATACAGAAATGACTGAAGACACATCTACAGTTTATGTGTGTGTGTTTTATGGGCAAGTGGGTGTGAGTGCGTGTGTTTGTATGTCTGAGTTACATGGTGTTACATGGTTGATGGAACAAAAAAATAGCTAAAGGGTCAAACACTCAGTACATGCTGTGTTATAAAAAAAACCTCAGGTGGGTTCCTCCGGGAAGTTCAGTAAGAGTATGATGAACAATATTCCCGTGTTCCTGAACCTTATCATGATTTAGCCTTGTATTGTTAAAATATGTTACACTTATTATTCGACAAATGATCACTTAGTAAACCAGTATTTCCTCCTATGGTAGAGAAATGCAGTCGTGTGAAAAATTAAGCCACCCTTACTGCTTCCATAGGTAAGCAGCCTCAGGTGAACTTGATAACTTATTATTAGCTATCGTAAGCAAGTCTTTTGGTAGTGCGCTGGTCTGGAGTATTCAGGTCTGTGCAAACACAATGTCACAATCTTCTCAGGACAGGTGGACAACCCACCAGTCTTAACCTAAGGTTAGATTGTGCAATGGGCCTACCGGCCTCAGTTAGCAAGTAATGATTTAAACATTAAAGTTTATTACAGTACAAGTAGAAAAAGACTGAAGCTAGGAGGTCCACACATTATTAGATATATATATAGTACTTTGTAGTCTATGATTTTCTTAATATTTTGATATATTTGACATATTTTTCATCTAAAACCAGTTAGCTCTTACTGCCTCAGCTAATGGCCTTTTGATTTTGTGACGATTTTTTTTTTTTTTTTTGCGCCACTGTAAGTTCACAGATGTGAAGAAGAGTTCGAACACTTTCACATAAATCTTTTTTGATAGGTATAGCACTGCACCTCCCCGAGGTCTGGAAGACTTCTTGCTCAGTACATACAGGTTTTGGTTTTTGTAACTTTCCATCAGCTCTTGTCCGAATTGTAACAAAAAGTCAGCTCAAAAGTGGAAGTGAGCCATTTGTGTAAAGCAGTGGCAGCTACAATTTCTTGTAACAACTAAAAGTAGTGGTTCCCACTTCCATTTTCAGTGTATCTCTGGTTTTGATGAGACAGCTATGTTAGAAAAGCTATTATAATTGACCTTTTCAAGACTGAGATTAAACCTTCATATCCTGATTTTTATCAGAATCTGTTAGAAAAATATGACAATAAATACGTTTTCCTGTTTGTGCCTGTGTCGGTCACATTGCCTGTTTTGATGCATAGTCCGAGGCTTATGTGGACCCAAAGAAAATGGGTATGTGTGCCAATTTTGAGTGTATCATTGTCATTGTGACCTCCTTTATTCTGTGAATCTAGGTCTTACAGCTTTATCTATGTCATCTCCATGTGAATCCATGGGAAAGTAGGTTAGTAGGTTCTCTACACAGTAAGATTTCACCAGATAAAGAGAAATTATTTTATTGTGGTCTTAAGTCACTAAATAGATATTTCTAAGAGCGATTATAAAAACAGGACTTCATTTACAATATATCTGATTGCTCATAAGGAGGCTCACACATTCAAACCAACACGCCTAAAGCAGCGTACACATAACCAACAACAAAATCAGTGCATTATTATACTGCAGTACCTGATAAAACTAATGAAGTACCAAATGTCTTGCTCGTTACAAAGTGTCACGACAGGATTGTGTGCTATGGTAAAGCAAAACATTTTATAGGAAAACAAATTATAGGACAACTGAGATAAGGCAGAAGATGACAGAAATTGGTTATGACGTTGATGTTAATATTAAAGCAGTTAAATATGGTTTGTTTAAAGAAAAAATGGGTGAAGACAAAAGGAGACTCTTTTGGTTGATAATGTGTGTAATAAACACCCATATTTGGAAAACCCGTGCCAAAGGAGTGATAGAAAAGATGATAAGTAGTGATGTGGTGAGTAAACATATCATTACAGATCTATGGAGAAGGAGAACAATCGATCTGAAACTTGCAAAAGTTTTCCCTTGGGATGTATTGAAATTGTAAGTTTAAGTGTTTAGTTGACTCAGATGCTTGACTTTCCTCCTTTGTTTTTTTTCTTAATGTATGGTATATGATCATGATTTTGTATACGTAAGTGTATGTAAATTTTATGTCTAATTTTGTATACTTTAAAGTGTTTTTAAAAAAAAAAGTAAAGAAAAACAAAAAAACAAAACTGCAACAAGACATTTTTCAGTGTTCCACTTTTCTCACAAGCAGGCCAGTGGACTAGACATAATTGGATCAAATTATCAGCAACAGTTTAAAAAAAAAAAAAAAAATCAAAAACCTGGCATCTGCCAAGCATGTCCAATTAATGTGACCCATTTTTGTAGCTTTATTCAGTTATCATTTTACCCATCAGTAAAAAACCCATGTGACTGAGCATGATAGCACAGTGTCATCGGAGCCACATTTAATCAGTTTATACAACAGCCCAATGAAGAAATTAACTTAACAGTGGCCTTGAATCCTAGGGCAGTAAAAAGAAAACTGAGTGCATCCCACTCATTTCTTGCCACTCCTCACATCTTTATATATATGAACACTTTCAAAAACCAAACACACACAGAGATTCTTTCCCATATTTTATTTGCAGTATATAGACCATCTGAACATAGATAATTTTAAATATGTGTAGGACAAATTATTAAAGATAATTAATACATTCTACGATAGTGACAGAGGAATGGGGCTTAAGCGTGGACGCGCTGTCTTCAGACTGCAGTGGGTGATTAGTGTTATGCGCAGGCTGAGATGAGGTGGCTGAGCCCATTGAAGTAAGACTTCTCTCGCTCGCTCATCACCTCGAAGTGCAGTGGCTGCTGGCAGAAGGTGCACTCTGCTGATGAGTGGGGCTTCAGCTCCAGGCCCACCTCCTTCCATGTTTGCTCCAGCCTCTCTGAAAGGGGAAAACAGATAAAGGGAGGTCAGTTTTACTTCAATGATAGAAAAGTACAGTTTGTTACAGGTTGGATGAAGTTACTCATGTAATGTAACTTTTGCATAAACAGCTACACAGTTCAGTTCGATCAAATTAAGACATAAATACTGTTTAACTTGTTGTAGCCTTCTTATACACTATCAAGTATTTCAAGTGAAACGTGTTACTTTGTCAGCTTACCAACAAAGTATTTCATCATCTCGGGGGTGTGGTGAGGGGTTGGGGCAATGCGCAGCAGCTCATCTCCCCTGGCAACGGTGGGATAATTGATGGCCTGCACATAGATGTTATGGCGACGCATCATGATGTCACACACCTCCGTGTTTTTCTCAGCATTCGAAACCTAATTATACCAAAGAGACACACGTGCCATGAGAATCGAGCCGTTGTGACTTCATCTGCTTTTCAAGTTCCACACAATCAATTCAATCGTAGATTACCCGGACAGGGATGATGTGGCTGGGGCAGTGCACAACAGGCAACCCAGAGTCCATCAGCATCTGCCGGAGGAGCTTGACGTTGCGCTGGTGTTTAAGTCTCAGCGAGCGCCCTTCTTCCCCTTTAAGGATCTGGATCGATTCCCTGGCTCCGGCTAGAAGCATCGGGGGCAGAGAGGTGGTGAAGATAAAACCAGCGGCGTAGGAACGCACTGTGTCCACCAGGGCGGTGGTACTCGCAATGTAGCCACCCACACAGCCAAAGGCCTTCCCTAGAAAAGAACATAACGCTGATTATTACAACTCCTCTCGTTCAACATTACGGAGCCAGTGGTCTTAAAATAAATAAATTTAAAAAAAATAAATAAAAAAGTTACAGCCATTGTAATCTCAAACTAGAACCGCCTGAAATGTCAGCTGTGCAGGAGCTGTAGTGCTCTTGAGTTGGAAATAATTGTCCCCTCAGTCTGACAGTGACACACAATCTGAGTAATTCCATAGGAGCACAACAAGAGCCTGTAGTCTCCTAGCAACAACAGAGCTGCTCCAGATTCTTTTCAGCCCTCTGGTATATTGGATGACACGGCTGAGGCCTGATCCTCAGTCTAATTCAAACAATCAAGCTAGACGAGTTCCACTAACCAGTGGCAGTTATTTGGTTCGAAAAAAAAAGAAATGAAACAGTACAGCAGCAGCAAGCTCTACATTTTTTTTTTTTTTTTAGTAGAGATTGCCCACTTACCTAGAGTTCCCGAGATGATATCCATCTTGTTCATGATGCCATCCCTGTCGCCGATGCCCCCCCCCCTGGAGCCGTAGAGGCCCACAGCGTGAACCTCGTCCACGAAGGTGATGGCGCCAAACTCGTGGGCCACGTCACACATTTCCTCCAGCGGACACACAGCACCTGTGTTACAGAAAGAAAGGCACACAAACCTGGTCAGACTTGTTTTTTGCTTCTTAAAGAGCACTTCATGACTTAGTTTGAATGAATTATTGATTTTGCAAGAACAGTAATATTTTCCAGGACACACGCAGTAAGAGAAAGTTAAAAAAAAAATAAAAAAATAGAAATGTTAACATTTATCCAACAGCAGTGAAGCAGTAATTAGAAACTGACCATCCATGGAATGGACGGTCTCAAAAGCCACGATCTTTGGTTTTGTGGGATCTCCTTTCTCCAGGAGCTCTCGAAGATGGGCCACATCATTGTGGCGGAAAATGAATTTCTTAGCGCCGCTGTTCCTGATACCTTGAATCATTGAGGCGTGGTTACCTGCGTCAGAGTAGATTTCACAACCTAAAAGTGTTCAGAGGAGAGGAAACCGTCAATGAGACCAAACACGCTTACAGGAGGTTCGAATTACTGTTAAATACACCAAGTTTTTCCTTCTGCATACCAGGCAGCATCTTCGCAAGGGTGAAGAGGGTGGAGTCATTGGCAACAAAGCAGGAGGTGAACAGCAGCGCCGCATCCTTCTTGTGAAGGTCAGCCAGCTCTTGTTCTAGCTCCACATGGAATTTACTGGTCCCAGAGATATTCCTGGTACCTCCTGCCCCCGAACCATGTTTTTGTAAAGTATCCCTGGAAAGAGACAAACAGTTGCTCATTAAAATGCTGCAGACTTGTATGCAAGCTCAAACAAGCTGGGGCGGGGGGAGGAGAAGGAAAAACAACACCATCATCGTGACACATGAGGTTTAGGTGTGATCCATGTCCAACTCAACACCCACACAAATAATGGCCAGTATCACCAAAGGGTCCCAGGTTGCATCATGTAATTATGCTCTGAGCTGGTTTCTCTCCAAACTTAGCTCTCACAGAGGGACAAAAGGTAAAAAGCAATCAGGGAAGGTAGACACGTCAACACACCTTGACCCATGAAACTGGATTAACTACTCAGTTACTCACATGATGGACTGCACGACTCGAGGGTGTCGACTCATGCCCAGGTAGTCGTTGCTGCACCAAACCGACACGTCACGCTTTTCTTGTAAAGAGCTTGTGAAGTCGTCAGCCATCGGGAACTCGGTGGCCCGACGATTCACGGTCTTAAACACGCGGTACGTGTGATCGTTCTTCTTCTCTTCGATCTTCTTCTCAAAAAACGCATCGTACTGGAAGCGGGCCGCTGGAAGAGACAAGGAAGGTAAAAGTTGCTTAATGTGGCTTAGTGTTGCTACAGTACTGCAACTGATGGAGTAACTTTAATGTGAGGAAAGACTACACCCGTGTGCAAAAACACCAAAACATACTCGCAAATAAAAAAGAAGATTGTCATAGTAAGGTAGACAGTAGCTAGGTTAATCACAGGCTTGTAGGACAGTGTGGTTAAACTATCAAAATAAAACCTACTTCTTGCTGGTAAGTTGTCTTGAAGCAGGTGGCTGACTTTCTTAGGTCGCTGTTTCAAGAGGGTTTTCATTAATGTGGTTTCTCCTTCAGTAGCGCTGGCCAGGTTTGGCTGCTTTAGTTGGTCAGCAGGCACTTCTGTCAGGACAAAAACAAATTGCTATTAAATATTGTACGAAACTATGGAAAACTGATTTAGTTCTCAAAGAAAAAGAAAAAAACAACAACAACAAAAAAACTCACCTTTCTTCACAGTGCGGACTTCCTGTACATCCTCTTGGAACTCTATGCCAATCTGACGGACTACGCCACTGTTCTTCTGGCTCATCTCAGCAGCCAGGAAAGGGCATTTGGAGGCCTTCATCTGTCCCGGAGGTGGCATAGGGTGGCCAGCTGGCAGCTTGGACTCCACCTCCTTTTTGGGGGCTGCAAAGGGAAAAAAGTAAATTTCACATTTATCAATAATTCTATAATTACATGATTTATCTGACTAAATATAACACAGCTGTAGTGTTGATTAGAATAGCCAGTATGACCACCATCTTTATCACCCTCACCGGCAGACACGGTGTTCTCAGGCTTCTGGTAGGAGGATGAGGAGGAACAGAGGGCACGTGCCATTGAAGGGGCCATAGGTTTTGCAGCCAGCTCCATCATGATGGGACATCGCTGGGCATACGTCACCAGCGTCTTTTTGGACTGCTGGAGAAAGGCCTGGGGCATGCGAGCCAAGAAAGGACAGCGGCGCACTATTACATCCATAATCAGCAGCGGTGATGACGATGATTGTCTTGAGTTCTAAAGGAGAAAGAAAACTTATGTGAAACATGTCCTGCAGACAGTGTAGATAATGTTTTTGTCCCATAAAAGAAAGGAAAGAAGGCTTTTCAGAAGAAAAAGCCTGTCTGTTGCAAAAACCTGTTTAACAACATAGGTCAAGAACGTGAGAAAATGCCGTTTATGGTCAAACACTCCTACATGGTTCAGCTAAATCTAGATTTTGAAAAACAAAAACAAATGAGAATGAGATCTGATTACCTGAGACTTTCAAAGGCAGGTGAGAGGAGTTCACTGAGCCACTGATATAATAGGTGAAAGCTGAAAGACTCGTACGAGCCCACACGTTTGGCTACACTCACAATAGTCAAGTGTTACTTTAAGAAGCCTGCAGTGTTTGCTCATAGCTGGGTCGTAACCTTTCCCCAACAGAAACCAGTTCCCAGGTAGGACACCCACACCTGAACTTTGCTCCCTATGAAGTTCCAGAGAAATCTAACAGTGACTAATGTGGTGCATTGAAGCTGCTCTTTCCCTTATATACCCACCAGATAGAGATCAGTATGTACATAACATAAAAGTAATGCCGATGTTCCAAAAAAAGAAAAGAAAAGCTAGTCTTTGTTTCTGTTTATTTATATGCCTTTAAAAATGTTTCCCACATTATTTGTCGAGCACTTCTAAAACTTATTTAAAGCTACTCAAAGTACTACTGCCGAAAGATGAAGATTATTATTAATATTATTATTATTATTATTAATGAAACTTCTGTCTTCTGTCTGATTAAATACCCCTGCTTATACCCGAGTTGTCCTACAGTCCTTACTTTGACTGAACTCATGGGCGTCTCCGGGCTACACTAAAAACAGTAGCGCTCTACCTAAACAACGCTACTTTAGGATAATTATGGACATGATTTATGTTTATTCATAAGGTCTACCCATCTCTACTCAACCGGTGTTACAATAAAAAATTTATTAATTAAACCCTCAACACTTTAAATAAATTCACTGGTTTAACGGGTATTTCCCTGTTTTGACTCACCATTTTTTGCGCAAAAGTTGCGCAACAGTCATACCTTATGTATCTCCGATGGTAATAAATTTCGCGATGAGATCGTTCTGAGACATAAAAAGTGTAAGCCAGGCTTTCCTATCGTTAGCCGGGCCCATCGTGATCCTTGCCGGTTGACTGATCTTAGCAGGACGGCTAACGTTAGCTAAGAGGCTACTAGAAATAGGGGTGACGATCGCGATTAGGTCAAATAAGAACACCTACCTCTTAAAACTTCACAGCTTCCGGTGTAATCCTCGTCGTGTTATAGAGACAATAAGCGATCTTAGGTGCTGCTCAGAGAAATAAAAGAAAACACGGCTTGTAGTTAACGGAAGCAGAGAAAATCGATGCTTCGTTATCCTGCACTGAGGACGAACGGAGGGGACAAGGGCGAGCCAGTTCTTATAAAGCAATGCCCAGACGAAGTATCGCGAGATCTTAATTCTGACGTTCTGCGTCATCAAACATTCTCGCCTATCTGGCAGCGGACCCAGCAAGGTTTTGTTAAGGACACTGAGTGGAAAGGATTTGGTCCTTACAAACAAGGTGGTGGTTTCCTTTACATGAATCCATAGATTTAATCACCAAACTTCCAATAAAACTATAAAAGCGATTTAGATGCCATTTATTTTGGTTTTGTACTTTTACGCAGGTGTCATGGAAAAGCATTTTAGTAAAAGCATTCTGGTTTTACCTCTAACAAGATGGTCTCAGAAATTTTTATTTTAATTTATATTTCTATATATTTGTATTTGTCATCTTATTTGGTTGTAAGAAATACGAGAGCAGTACCTCATCTGTTGGCTTTTACTCCTTGTCAGATGCCACATCCATAAATGTAAGCTCTCAAAAGAGAAGCCACGCTTCCTTTTTTTCATGAAGGAAATGGAACTTTATGTGGCCCAATTTATTCTATTCTTCCCATAAGAAAAAGATATTGATATCTGTGATTTTTAATGTCTCTCATGACCCCGTAACTCTTTCACCTCATTGTTTTGTTCCGTTATGATTTAATTGATTTCCTTGCTATTATTTTTGTGTTATGCTTTTTTTGTAAAAGGGAAAAATAACATACCCAACGAGGCTCAGGGGCCCAAAGGTGTCGGACGGGGCTAAGGGACCTTGCAGAGTAAAAGGATTCCTTTGTTCTCATGCTCATAAAAGACCCACAACCACAAAGAGCTTCAGAAAGAAAGCAGCTCATGGAAAAGAGCCGTTGTAACTGAAACGTGGGAGTATTTCTCCACTTGGCTTTTCTAAAGGATATTTGGGTCTATGCCACAGCTTATGTTATGCCTGAAACTATGGCTGAAAATGTTTTATGTTTGCTTCTCTTGTAGTAACAGCCTATCACTTAATCTGGAGTTTGGAGGGATTTAATTCAATTATCATTCTGCTTCTTTTGTTGCTTTACTTTTTTTGTTTATCTTTAGATTTTTGCAATGCCACACCCAAAGCTACAGCAAAAATCTGTGGCTGATAAATGTGGGCTACACACAAATTAATCTCAGATGATATAAGAGACACTCACATGAGTTGGTGGATGATGTTTTAAAAGTTGTATGATGAAGGCCCTGAAGGTACATTATGATTCTTTTGTGACATTTATCATGTGTTTTGCGAGTTGTCAGCTCTTTGTCATGTGTCTCCTTATTTTGTTGCAGTGGCCTGAACTGAAAGTATTTATGGGGCTTTCAGTTAGTACAAACGTAAATGAAAATTTGTGTCCATGAGCATGAGTCAATACATTTTTTTGAATCTTTAATGAAATGCCATGAGATCAGGTTGGTGTGCTGGGGGAACAGGGAGCCGTAGGGTTCCTCTTCATATTACCTGCAAAGCCCTACTAGAAGCATGAGAGTTATACTTAAATGTATTCAGTTGGACCTTAGTTGGGCAGTGATTTTGAAGAATTACTTAAATTTACTTTAATTGCAATTGTAATTAAGGCATAAAGACTGCCTGCACATAATTATGGGTCAAAATGAATTAAAAATACTTAAAAAGTTGACTGATTTTGCACAAAAGTAAGATTTAGAAAAGCTTTAACCCCATTGGAAGTCACCATCTTTATGAAATCTACCACAAATTTTAATTCACGATTCTTTGATTGCCATGTCTCCCTTTTATATTTACTCCGATCTTTGTAGTATTTATTTTGTTTGTAGCCGTTAAAAAATAACTTACAGTCATTGTGTTTAATCACCTTTTACCTCCATCTAAGATAACGATTTGCAGAGACTTTGTAATTTAACAACAGCTCTCTAAACTACAACTTTATGTGTATTTGAATTGTTACAATGATGCAAAACACTCAAACTGAACTCAGATTACGGCTAGAAAGCCTTGTTAATCTGCTCTAGAGGTTTTCGCTGCATGTGATGTCTGGGTTTAAAGAGTGACACTAAACTTGGATTGGTGCCTAAATGGATTTTAGATTGTCTTATAATCTTTGCAGGTGCTCTTGCATGCGTGTGGGTGAAAGGTTGTTGACGAAGCCTATGGTGCCAAACCAAGATTAAACTCAGTAAACACATCACACATTGTTACCATTTTATTAGGTACAGCTGTTTAAAATGAATCAATTTTAATGCAACTGAATGCTTCATTGTTTAAACAGTTCTTATGTAATATTTTGCAGTGTATATATCTGAGCCATTCTTTCTCATACACTGAAAAACTCAGAATCTCAGTTTCACATAGTATTTCAGCACCAAGTACTGGCAAAGAAAGAGTGATCAAAAAGGCTTTAAGACTTAAATGAGCTTTATTTTTTATAGGAACTGTAATTCCCATTGTTTATAATCACCTATTGTGGCTGTACTGGTGCTGACTACAAGTGTAGTCAAAGGAGCTTGCAAAGAAAAGCGTCTGGACTCCCCCACACCCAGTTTCACACCTTGGCTCAGGCGATTAGAGGATCATCAGGGGGTCCTTTTGTCCCTCTGTGGGGGGAAACTCCCACTAGGTTTATATCTGGGACTCTCCACCATTTGACCTTAGAACTGAAGAAGCTTCTCGGATGAGAGGTGAAACGTCTTCAAGTAACTCAAAGAAGTCCAGACGCTTTTCTTTGCAAGCTCCTTTGACTACGATGACCTGGATGACTGAGAACCTTCACAGACAGACTACAAGTGTATGTGGAGAAAAAAACCGCTTTACTCAGAACAACAATAATAGCAAAAACAATTTCAAATTTCTTACTCTAAAGAATTTACACTTGTCTCTGCCCTCTGGATTTCATCTTCACTTCAGATTTATGGTTGTGATGTTTTGCTGCCCTCTGCTGATCTATTTTGACTTTAGCAGTGTTTCCTAAAGTTTTACCCTCATACCTGTACTTATGTCAAACTGTCTTATTTAAATGTACCAAAACAGTTACTTAAACTCGCCTTCCCTGGGAATGACCGATAAAATGAATGCCATCCATCCATGCAAATCAGTACAGTTCAAAGCTTTTATTTGTACCAACATTTACAATGACACTGAGCAGTCTGCGCTCTGAGCCAGGCAGTAAACATGAAATCTCAGTCATCCATTTTTTCCTCAGGTGTTCTTTACAAACACTGGATGATTGTCCCAGCTGACTGCAGGTTCACTAATGCAACATAAAAATGCCATGCCCCCAATGTTTAACATTTAAGATTCACATTTATTTTCAAAGCAAAAACACTGGAAAGTTATGTGATGTTGTTAACACAAGCACAATATTACAACCTGAAACATGTATTCTTTGTTATGAAATAACTTTGATTTGAAAATCAGAATAAGAATAATAGGATCAGTGATTTATAAAACTCTGTGGTCATAATTATACCTACGTGTTTTCTGACTGATGTAAGCCTGAAATATATAAGAAGTAGAAACAGAAAATTATTGAAAGTTGCAGATGAGTATTAAATGGGTATTAAAACGCCGTCATAGACCGAGTTTTAATCTGGTTGTAAGCTATGGCACTATAGGTGGCAATAGTGGACTGGACTCCACTACAGTTCACCTGAATGCAGGTAATGTAAACTGCATGCATGCTGCATGTGGACCTGACAACTCTCAGGGTGATTAGAGCTCAACTAACAGGTTAAGAATGTTTTCGCTATCAGCAGCGAGTCAGTGCCAGATGTAACGACATTCATCCATCCATTCATCATCCACATGATAGCTATCAAAAATACTTTTCATTTAATTTTATTTTCCTCTTTATTCGTCAGGGATCATGTACAACAAACATTAACCTTCTAAAAGAAAATTGTACCTGATTTAGCTGATAGCTGATTTCTATCTGCAATCCCTGGACAGGTTTAATGAACACATCACCAATAAACATATTATATTAATGCAAATTTAGCTGACAATTCAGCGCAAGCGGACAAACATCCCAGCTAAAATAATTTCAAAATCCAGCCCAATATCACGTCCGCACGACGTCCCCTGGTGGACCAACAGGTCAATTACACGCTTTGCCTTGATACTTCTAAATCATATAATTGTTTGCTACATTAGCTAACTCAGGTAACTAATCTTCTACCTACTCTACCAGTTTTTGAGGTTAGTTAGTTTAATTCTCTTAGTTTAATTGGACTTATTCATTTAATTGTAAATGAACTGAAGCTTATGTTTTCTTACTCTGACCTAGCACTCTTAAAACTTCAAACTGTATCCACAGACACATTTTAGCGCTCACACGCAAACCCGGACGGATGGATTCGTACTTGGGGTTCATGTCTTGTTTAGGGACGTTTCATCTTATAGATGTAAAAACTCCAACCTTTGGAGTAGTAGACAACCCACTCTGAATCCTGAGCCACCGTAAACATATTTAATAAGCAGTCCACCCAGGAGTGCGATTTAAACAAATCACTCTATCACAAATCTCGCAGTCAACATAAGACATACTTTTTTGCATTCAAATGCGCGCCACAAACTTCTAGTTTATGTATGATTCATTTAAATGTTCTCTTCCCAAAATGTTGCGCTTTAAAAAGAAAGGAAAGCTGAAAACAATATAAGAGCCGCAGTGTGACATTTGATCACCTTTGCACTTCAGTTACGGGTGAATGATGTATGATAACTTGTGAATGAAGAAAGTCTGCCAGTGGACTGGAACACGAACCGAGTTAACGATCAGACCGAACATCAAATCAAACCTTTCCTCTAAGAGTATCGCAGTAGGTTCCCAGTTCCTTTACTGGTTTGGGGAATGCGGGAGTAACCATGGCACCGGTGGTGTCCCATATTGTTGTGTTCACTCTCTGATCCTGTCCCCTCGTGTATCCAGTAAGTTTGATTATTTTAATCTGTACATTGCATTAGATAAATCACAGACAATCAGTGTGTGATGTCATCTTCATACCAATACTAAACAGGCCGCTACCGTGTTATTATTATTGTTTTAAGTTGCAGTTTTGTGCTTTAAATCTTATAATAAATAGTTTGTTTAATGCAGTCATTTAAACATAATACTCACACGGACACACTGAATGTTAACCAGTGTCAATGTCTGGGTATTTTCTAATGCTATAAGCTATGGTAACTCAAGTTGCCAGGTGATTAAGTACAGGCAAACCCATTATATACGATGTAAAGCAGCAGGCATAAAGAAATACAAATCTTTAAAGGTTATAATAATCATCATTTGGAAGTTTAATTTTGTATAAATATAATGAATATAACGATTTTTAAACAATCAAAGTTTTATTATTTTTGAACATTTAAACAAACATAACATAACAACACAAAACAACAAAAACCACAATCAGTGAGGGAAAAATATAAATTATATATATATATATAAGATCAGTCAAGACTGGACTGATGGTCAGAGGGAGCGCACGTACTGCCCTATACAAGTTGTTACTTGGTTAAAATATGACTCTGTTGAATATGCATGTATCCTCTGTTTGAATTAATTGTTCATATTCGTCACATTTGTAACTGGATCCTTTGTAACTTCAGTGTTTTCAATATGTTTTTATCGCACTTTGGTTGTTTGGATTGTTTGTAGCTGCCTCCAGTGTGTGAATGTGAGAGTGAATGAATAGTGGTATTGTAAAGCGCTTTGGGTGCCTTGAAAAGCGCTATATAAATCCAATCCATTATTATTATTATTATTATTATTATTATTATAATTCTGGAAAGATCTTAAAAGTGCAGAAACTGGTGAACAAATCACTCAAAACTGTTTTTTTTCTGTGTTGGATTTTGCATAATCGCTTCTTTGATTCCTTTTAAGTTTGAACAACGTTCACACACTCACTTTACCCACTGCCATTGCTGTAGTGTTCGCTTTCTTTGCCTTTACGTTAATCTTCAACCTCATCAGCTGCTGTCTTTCCCTCCTGCTGCCTGTACAAGAGGTTCCGACAGCCACGGCGTAAGTACTCCACCACTAACAACTGATACTTCCTTATTTTAGAGTGATCCTTTAAATCCTGAGTATTGGACTCTTATGTGGACTCAGACTGAATGGTCACCCAAGTGTTAGTTGAGTTTAAAGTCTCTGCAGACAAGTCTGTGCAGTCATAGACAACTGGCAGGCACACGGATGTCCACATGGACCCTCATGCTCACTGTCCTATGATGGAATTTACATCAGATTGTGTACGTCAGATCCAAAGAGCCTTGCAGACATGGGAAGGATAATCAAGGCCTTAAATATAGAGTTGCAGGCTGTTATTTTGTGCAAGTTTGACTGCCTTGTTGTTTAAAATGTTTCAGGGTCTCAAATTTGACTTTTTTCTGAGATTTATTGATTTTCAGATATCGATTTATTGGCGCGGCTCCTCATTTTATTAATATTTAGTGGCTAAAAGATCAGATAAAACCTAAAAAAAGTGCTTACATGACAACATTTGACTTTTTAAGAATTGCTTTAATTAACAAAACTTAATATTCTGTCCATCGTCTATCAGAGATTAAAAAGACAACTAAGACAACAGCATTATAATCATCATTCACTGATAGAAAGTTTCATGTTATATATCAGGAGACATTTCAGCACACTGATTGTTTTGTTTACCTCCTGAATCAACTTGAACTGCTGCTGGTTCATATAAAAATAAGCAAGTGGAGTTGAGTATCTTTGCTAAGGATACTTTGCCATGCAGCATCCATGGATTGATCCCCCAACCTTCCAGTTAGTAGATACCCTGAGCTACAGATCTATAACAGCATCTAAACTCATCTCTTCATTATTTCATACATTTCATACATTCATTACTACTCATAAACCTTATCACAGCATTGGGAGAAACTTCTAATTTTATGGTGACAAGTTGCATTGTTTGAAACATTTCAGCAATGACTGCCAACATGAAGCAACAGCAATGTTTTACCAATGATTTTGTAATAAAGGAATTGAGACACCGAACACAACCTGTTCTAATGTTTCAAACTACAATATACAGTGAGTTGTCAAGCTCATTTGACATTTGTCCTGGTTTGGCTTATTAAACAACATTTTGATTTTCAGTAATTTTCTTTTTGTGAGAGCGTAACCCACAGGTTGACGACTGAGCGTGCCATCAGCCTGTGGGATACGCACGCTGATGCTGCTTTGTTCGTTTCACTTTAAGGGCCATGTCGTTACTTGACATCTGGGTCTGCTTTCAGTGCTTCAAGGTGCTTCGAAACAGCTGTGTGGGTGTTTTTTGTTGTTATCAGTTTTTCTATTAAACCACAACAGTGTGCTTATGTATTTTTTTTCTTCTTCTCTCAAATCTCAAGACCACAGCCAGCAATAAACTGATCCTGTTGAGTACTGTCTGTCTTCCCAGACGATTGTTACTGTTATTTCAAATCTAGTGTGGTTGGGTTGATAATTTGCACTGTACTTTCACAAAGATGGGTTTACACTCTGAGTATAATGATGGTTAATGGATGATTTTCTTCAAAAAGTATGAATCTCTGTGTATCTCATGAACAAATCATGTCATTGTTAGTTTCTTTGATGCAAACCTCAAGGAGATGATGATAAATGACTCAACTGATGCAATAAGTCAAAATCGCGCCATTTGCTGCTGTATTTTCTTTCATTTTCAGTCATATTCAGTCTTTCTTCCTGAGAAAATTACTTATAAATAATAATACACACTGAAAGCTTTTTGGACAACAGGTGACATGTTTCTACATTTTCTGTTTTCTTGTACTTGTGGTAGCCGACAATACCCACACTACAGTGGTCACCACCACTCCTCAGCAGTACCCCCAGCAGCCGATTGCATTACCTGGACCCTCCCAGGGAGTGCCCTACCAGTCAGCAACTCTTCAGCCCTTGCTTTGCAGCTCAGTATGATTACCCAGCTCAGAGCCATGTCCACATCGCCCTATCATGGACAGCCATTCCCACTGGGACCACCTGGAAGCAAGTGAGAAAACTTTGCATCTGTGTAAATACTAATGGAAACACCCTGACAAACACCAAAAATGCAGAAAAAAGAAAAAAAAAAGGGAAAAAAAAATCGGATTTTGAATTCAAAGATCTCATAAATGTCTTAGCATAAATGTCCAAAAAAAAAGATATTTTAGGGTTGTAGATTTCTGTAGGAAACAGGGGTTTTAGGATAAGATAACTTATTACACATGCCACTCTCTAGAAACAAAAAAACATTTTATTTGCAGATATCACAAATACATTTTGTATATTTTATTTTTTCAAAATATTTGTAATAACATAATAGGGTGGAAATGCTGCTGCGTCATATTTATTGTTGTGTTGCAGAATTGCAGTTGTTGTTTGTGCAGGTGTGTCAAATCATTCTCAGTATGTTTGTTCTCATGCTTAGTTCACTTTCTGTTTCCAGTTGGTTCTGCCTACAGTTCACAGGCCAGGTTGAATTCACCCATGCACAGCCGACGTACCCTCTGAAACCTCTGGACCAGCAGCAGCCTGATGCACCACCTGCTAGCACAGCCTTCCAACCTCAGACTGCACCACCACTCTAGGCTGGATAGTGCACATATAAGTGCCTCAATCAGCGTTTGTGAACTCGGCTGAATTGGAAGTATGTACTTCGAATCAAGATCTAGACTAACTTGGTTTATGTATTTGTAGGAATGTTATGGTGCATTTTAATAGTTTCTAAGTAAAAGTATTAAAATGAGTTTTTTACTGTACTGTGTAAGTTCCTGGGTACAAAATGAAAGTGTGTGAGTTTTATCACTGGAGGATTTATGCTGGAAAGTCAACCACTCATAGTTTAAAAAAAAATCAAAATCAACTTAATTAACATCTACAATATTGTTTTTTATAATAATACAAGTATGTTGCACACATTAAATAGAAGAAACCATTGTGCCTTCCAGGCACATTACCTGCGAAAGCATGTGCGTAATTTACATTGCCTCCAAATATATGTTTCTGCTTTCTAACTGTAAATAACTGTCATCGTGAATGCTGTTGACTCAAATGATCCAAAATGGTTTGGGGTGCCTTTTTAAAAAAATAAATGCTGCCATTGAACCTTATTTTTGACATTCTCACAACAGGAACTCTTTTATTTATATTTATAGTTATTTATAGTTATATATATTTAACTTAACTATATATTTATACAAGTGGACTTTTGTTTATGTGCTGTTTCATTTGTAATTTTGTGTAAAAAGAGGGAAAAAAAGAAAATGACTTTAAAAATCATTAGCACAAAATAGCTCGGTCACGCTTCTTACTGAGAAAAAGCATTTGTAGGTAGTCATTTATAAGAATGCCTTTATTTTGCATAGATTTTGCTTTTACAATTTCAGATCTTTATATGGGGACTATGCAGATGAATAGAGCTGCCACAGCCACTAGAGGACCCCCAAACTGCATGTTCAACCTCAATATATTTTGGGAGTTTGAAAATGACCTGTCTTTATTTGTAGCTGGCTCTATAGCCAAGTCACGTGTTTAGTGAAGCACTTCTATGACTAAAAATTAAATTTAGGTAAAAAAAAATCAAGCTTCAATGATACAGAGACTGTGTCCTGTGTAATCACTACAAATTATTTTTTTGTTAGCACTTTGATATTTCTCTTGAAAAAAGTCTCAAAGTCTTTGTATTGTTTTAAATGTGATCTTTATGTTATTTGCACATCACTGCATTCAGTAATTGTTTACATTTTGCACAGCGTTTCCAACCATTTTGGACATGAGGCTATAAGATGGGGCAAAAAATAAACGCCTTAGCAGGGAAGTCTTCTGTCCGTGTGAACACAAAAAACATAACAAACAACAACTTTCCCTGTGTACAAGGCTTAGTTTGTCAAATTGAATTAAATAATGAATTAACCACAGGTGGTAAAAAATTTTCTGTCTGATTGATACACTAAGAATCCAGCCTATATGGCAGAACAAATTCCTGGTTGTTTGCCGAGCTGGCGAGGAAGTCTGAGCTGTCAGTTAGAGCATTGGACTGTGGCTGGGCTGGAGGCTTTGGCTGGCTGGAAGATTGGTTGATTGGTTGCAGAGGATAGGTGGGACCAACTGGAAAAAGAGAAGTTGGCATGAGATTGAAAATGCCATAAGATCTGTAATGTAAGAATCAATATTATCTAGCAGCAATGTCCACTCTAGTGTCTGATTACAGTTACTCAGAAGAGCAGAAAATGCAAAATAACTCTGCAGACCTTTGACACCATTTACTCAAGGTTGGTGTGCAGTGCATTTCTGCAAGAACTCTGTGTAAGCCTTGCAGCATTCAACAAACTGATTGCTTAGAATAATAATAAATCATTAAAAAACATATTTTAGATCGATCGATCGATCGATCGATTGATCGATAGATTGATAGATAGTGTTCAAATCCACACTCACTTGCATCCTGATACGATGGTGGTGGCGTAAATGGCTGTTCATGGCTGAGTGGTATGGTCATGAGCACAGCTTGATTGCCAGGCATAGCTGGGTAACCAGGGTGCCCTGGTACTGGCTGGTAGGGCACTCTCTGATAGGACTGAGGGGGTACTGGGTACTGAGGGTACTGCTGTGGATACTGCTGAGGTGTGGCAGTGACCAAGGTGTGGGTAGCAGCAGCCACCTCAGCTGTAAGCAAACAAATAACAATACATGAGAAATGTGGTACTTCTAAGTTATTTATAGCTTGGGTTGTTTTATGTGTATTGAATAATACAGCTATGATCTGAATTATTCAGGTGTGAGGGGGAAAAATTGCTTCCATAAACATTCTTCAACACTCACAGAAATAAAGATGATGAAAGACTGTTTAAAATTCTACTATTTTTATATCCTGTTTATGTTTTTAAAATCTGTTTATATCCAGTTCTTCTTGTACACATTAGGAGTTAAATGCATGGAACAAAGGTCAAGGAAACAGAAATCTCAGCTTTTGTTCTGACTATGAATACAGACCTCAAATTAATAAATTATAAATGATTAATGTAAACATATGCAACTCATGTCAGGTTAAATCCTCATAATATAATAATATCAGACATACACAGCAAATACATGCTAGCTTTACTATGTTTGGCAGCGTCAAACATTGAAAAATTTGGGGAAAAGGCCGCTGTGATGGGACAAAATTATCTCAAAAGAAATTCCGCTATTCTTTCTTTTTGTATCCAGGACGACACAAATATATGAAAAATCAACAAACATAAAGAAACTCCAGTTGTTTAATGTCAGAAAGACAACAGCATTGTTTAGGAAAAAGCACTCACAGATCAAGTGTTATGCACTTAATGAGACAAATGATACCACTTCTCCCACTGGAGTAAATAACATGTATTGAAGGATGAACAAAAGTATTTAAAAAGGCCTGGGAATCTTTTTGGACTTCCTAAAAAACTTGGAAGTGAAAGAGATAACTTATGGATAGATGTTTAATGACCCGGCAGTATTTACTTTGCTATATGTTCTAAACCAACTCAGAACCTTCTTTTTTGATTCCCACCACCCTCTGAAACACAAACTCAGGGTAATCAGGCAGAAAAGATTCCCTCTGAGCCAGAAGGGAAAGAAAAGAAACACATGGGTACAGAAAGTTCTTAAAACATGTGGTTATAACAACAGAAATAATCACATTACAAACGGAACAACACTGTCATTCCTTATGTAGCAGGTTTATCAGAGAAACTGCAAGCATGACATCCCAGTGCACTTCAAATCAAGCCTCACCCTCAGACAAAAACAGATTGATCCCAAGGGCAAGACTCCAAAACACAAGCTAAACAACATAGTGTATGCTGTGCAGTGCAGCGAGGAGTGGAGAAACCAAACATCCACTGCATAAATGCATGGCACAAAATAAAAGAGACACCTCAACAGTACAAGACTCTGCATCTAAAGGTCAAAGGTCACTCTTTTGAGGATGCCAGTGTTGACATGCTGCACAGAGAAGACAGATGGTTTGAAAGATGAGTGAAAGAGGCCATCTACGTCCGCTGTGAGCGACCATCTTTGAACAGAGTGGGTGGCTTACAAAACAAAACTCTGCCACCCGCAATGCAGTTTTGACATCCCTTCTACGCGCTTCAACCCTGACATCTTGCATCAGGTGACCTCAGTAAACCACATGACAGGATGAGGCAAGGTCTCATAGTGCTTTCACCCGAAACCTCTGGTGATAACGACGGAAACCTTTTTTACACCTTTGCTCATGTGATGATGCACATGATTAATAGTGGGTCAACAACCGTCCTGAGGGGCACCCCCACCAGAGTTACCTGCTCCACCTTTTGGTTTTAGAACTGAAGAATCCTCTTGGATGAGAGCGGAAACGTCTTCACAAAACAGTTTGGAAAACTTTCTTTCCAAGCCCCTTGGACTACTGTGACCAGGATGACTGAGATCCTGCACAACCAAACGTGTTTTTGTCTTTATGATTATGTAGTTTTGAAGTATGTAGACTGGTATAGGATTGCATATTTTAATTTAAAGCCGATTGTTTGATTAATAGAAAGAAGAATATGTTAGTTAACGTGACGCTTACAGACAAAACAAACCCATTTGAATTTTCACAATCTAAATAAGCTCTCTGAAACATAAATTAAGGATTTATCATTTATATATTCACATCAAATAAGCTATTTAGACCTTATGAATTGATCTACAGTTCAAAATGTATTGTATACTCTTAGTAGGAGGGAATTCACATTATGAAGACATACAATAAGAACATCATGTAAGGGTTAAGTGTGTAGAGAATCAGAGAAACACTGGGGATTCTTTATTATCATACTCAAAATATGAATTCATCTGTGTTTAAGTACAGTGAAAATGAAAGCATGAACCAAGAAAACAAAACTGGTGGGAAAAGAGGTTGTTTTCAACACAACATCAGTCATCACAACCACTTCCTGTAAATAACATTTATCTGATATTGCCTAGTTAAGAAAGTTAAGAGTTTCAAGGTTACAAATATATTAATGTATGAGGCAAACATTTCGAAAAGCTCATAACAAAGAAGAATTCATCACATTTTGTTATGTTCTAAAGCTGTGAAGATTTTTAAACAGCCTTGTTTGCTGATGGACATCTACACATAAATATCGACTAAGATCAACTCTTATGTGTTATCTTAAAGAATGAACAGCAAAAGTTTAACAGCGGGGCAGAAGAAACAAGATGCTCAAGACAAACTGGAACGTCTGCTGCTCAGAGGCAGAGCTGTTCATTCTTTGCACTGACCACAATTCATTTGCAGGAGCATTAAAAAAGAAACAGCAGAAACCACAACTAAGCATAGCACACAGTGTGTTCACACCTGTCATTTCTATTTATATTCTGGGAAAAATAAATAAAGCTCACTATGGAGGGTTTATAGTGAATGCAGCATCAATGCTAGCTCAGTGGGTGTTTTAATAAACCAAAGTGAAAATGTTCTATCGTTTTGTTGCTTTCAGTGGAAATACTGAAGTCAACATTGGTTCCAATTTCCCCACATAGTCTCTGGCAATTTACTT
Organism: Pundamilia nyererei; assembly: GCF_000239375.1. NCBI lineage: Eukaryota > Metazoa > Chordata > Actinopteri > Cichliformes > Cichlidae > Pundamilia > Pundamilia nyererei. The sequence goes on from NW_005187413.1 coordinate 6,262,118, forward strand.
CCTTAAAAAAAACAGCCACAAATCACAAATTTCCATTTCTTTTTTATTTTTTTTATTTCATCTGTTAGTTCACATCTGAATTTTATTCAGAATTTTTCAGAATTTGAGAGAAAATAGTGAATTTTTCAGGATGACTTTCAGTAATTACTGAGTGTGGTGAATACAGGATGAACAGATATAAACGGCAGTTTCCATATTTCCCATAGGTATAAAATAAGTGTATGATGAACTGAATTATTGGTTGTGGTATTTTGATGACATTTAACAGAAGAAGGGAAAAAAATAGACACGCACAACAAACGACTGCTGCACCCACACAGCTGTTTTGAAGCACCATAAGAGGTCACTGAAAAAGCAAAGGTTTAGTCAAAAAAGAACCTTAATGTCAAATGAGGAACTTCACAGCTCAGCAAAGTTAGCAAATCCTCTGTATGTATGTTATTACCCTCTGTATGATGCTGTGATTTTGACACGTTAGATCAGTTTGTGCTCTGTGTCTCAGTTCTTGTGTTTCTTGTCAGAGCAAACCTCTGCAGTAATGAAAGTCATGTGGTGGGTGAGCCAACAGACTTCAAGGGTAGCGTTTCAACCCTGTTCTCATGCAGGTGACCTACAAATGTGCAACAGCACGCTGCTCAACATCTTCACCTGCGTACAAGCTGTCGATAACTATTAATAATAGGAGTGATGTGGGTCAGGGTGAGCTTGTTCTCAGAGTTTGCAGACATACTTCATCTGTTTGAGTGTGACTGATATTTCAGTTTTGTGTATATTTTATCATGCAGAAAGGATGTAAAATCCAGTATCTCTTTTATTTTTCAGTGTTTGACTCGTTTTTTCTGACATGGTGCTATTCACTAACTGAGAACATTCCTCCATTCAAAGGAACTGGGCTGCCATTTTTATACAACTAGTACTGGTTTCTTTACTACTTGTCACTTGTTGTGCTTAAATACTGTTCTTTAACATAAAATTAAGTGACTCCTTACATGTTTCAGATCATAACTGACGTGGTTTGAAATAGTTCTCGACTTAGTCTGGTCCTGAATTATATGAGCAGATTTCCTAAAGGAAAATTTGAGGGACTCAACCTTATGGATGGTTGGGGGGGTTTGGAAAGACCCCAAGTTGCTCTCTGATGCAATTGGGTGCGATGGTTCATGCGTACACTGGCATGCCTACCTTTGTTTTTATGACAGCGCAGACCTGTTCGCAGAGACTTTACATCACAATGCTCAATGCATCTCCAGCCATCCATGTTAACATCCACAGCAGAGCGTAATCAATGCTTAACAAATTCCCTACCACACATACACGTCCACACAAAAGAAAGTATCAGCTGTTGGCCATGGAGTACTTACAGTTTGGATTGGCAGCGCTCCTGCACAGACAGCTGCAGGTGAAGAAACAGCACCAGAAGACAATGCCGAGTATAACATAGAGTAAGTTAAAGTCATTCATGACAGCAATAACAGGGAGAAGTGGAAGTGTATGATGGGAGTTCAACCTGAAAAGAAAACAAAGAAATTATTGTGCAAAACATTAAACAGAAGAAGAAATTGTTACATTGAAAAGAGTCATATTTTAACCAGCTAACAGTTTGTATAGGGGTGGTGTCAGTGTGTGCTCCTTCCTCAGTCCAGTCCTGTATGATCTTCTGACAAGATCTGCTTAATATCCTGAAAGTTGAAGTCTTGTACTCCTTATACTTTTGTTTTGATTCTTGCCTGGCTGACTGTCGCATAGTTTGTTCTCACTTTTCATTTTGACTCCTACAAGATACCTTTAAATATTACTGGGAAAGGCACTTTCCCCCCGTGACTTTTATGGAGGCCCTCTTTAGTAGCCTGGAGAATAACAGTGTGCAATTTTCAGTACTTCCAAGCACAATGAAATGACAATAGTTGAAATAGCACAACCTGCACTAGATAGAGGTTGCTACATGCAAGCAAAAAACTAAATTCAATGTATTTTAAGTCATGTCAAGGCCAGGAGGAACCCTGTCAATCCTCCAGCAGGCATGTAGAGACACATAGTTTAGGAAAGTTAGCGATAATGTGGGAAACAATCTAACAAACAACAAACCCCCACCACCAACAACAAAAACAACAACTCTGTGGCTCAACCTTTAGGTGGACTTCAGGTTTCACGTCCTGTTTCTCAACACCAATCGGAGTTTACAACACGCATGCACACACACACCTCTCTGTTCCTCTGCTGTAATTGCACATAGAGAAAAAGGGGGAAAGGGAACCATTTAAAAGAGAAATGATTTACCTTACACGACTGTCTTAAGGGTGATTTATTATCGATTGCAGGATAAAATAGAAAAATAAACAAAGTTGCTATTTTTTTTTCTTGTTCAACTTGACAAAGTGCTCCTCGTTAAAAAAAACATACATTTAAAGGACAGGAGATGGAAATATCATATAAAAGAATTAGTTATTAGTTATGACGATTCACTGCTCAGCGTTGGTTTTAAGAGGTTGTTGATTAAACTTGAGTTCCGTTTCAGAGGCTGTGGTTCTGAGCGCTGCTGAACTGCACGTACAGAAAAATAAGGTGGAACCCCCCCCCCCCCCCAATGTTATAGTGTTAGTGAAAGGTTTAAAACACAAACGGTAACGTTAAAAAAAAATAACCTCACTGGCATCGCACCAATAACGGACTGCTTTTATTTTCGGTTTGAAGCCAACATCACAGACTGCATGAGACAGATGAGCTGATGCTGACAAGAACAACAAGTGTTTACAAATTTCAATGATCAAACTTACCGGATACACAAGGGGACAGGATCACACACGAAGCCAGCAATGACAGTTTTAGGGAAGTCTGGTCAGGAACTACTGCTGCAAAGATCTTCTAAATGTGCCACCTTGCTCAGTTCATGTCCCAGCCCACTTTTTTCATTCACAGACTATTTATATTCATGATCTATAAGTATGTCTTTATACACGGTCTTTATGAACAACAATGAGGTCACTGGGGACCGGACGTCGGTATTTATTTCATTTTCATCTTTAATATAATAATAATAGTAATAATAAAGATAATAATTATTATTATTACTGAAAACAAGACAGTAAGAATTGGTAGGCTGCTAATCGATTACTAATCGGCTAATCGATTACTAATCGGCTTTTATTTTGAAAATACTCTTCCGGTTTGCGGAACCGCACCGGAGCGACTGGGCCACTTTTATTTCAAGTGAGGAAAGAAAGAAAGAAAGAAAGAAAGAAAGAAAGAAAGAAAGAAAGAAAGAAAGTACGAAAGAAAGAAAGAAAGAAAGAAAGAAAGAAATCATAGTAAGCTTAACAGGTCGATTAAATTTTCACTTTAAGGATATTCCACGAAAGAAAGTCAAGACAAACACAAAATGAGTTGTCACAGCCGATTTATTAGTGCAAAGCCCTCTGGGTTAACCAAAGAGCCTCAGGGTAAATTCTCAAAAATGCTAAACGTGAGCGGAAAATATTTGGGGGAGAATTATTTATTTATTTATTTATTTGGGGGGGGGGGGGTGTAAGTGAAAGACGCAGTCAGTTGATTTCAATAATTATCACACAACACACAACAGGGGGTAAATTACAGAATTGAACACATCCAATAAGGGAGCGAGTGATGTCCTAACAGCAATAATACAGTGTAATCAGCACCCAATTTAAGATAAACGAGAGGAGGCTTATTTTGTCAAACTGTTTTTATATGTGCTGGTAGGCGAAAAACAACTTGAGGTTTTAAGGAAAATGAATCCAGAATAAACCCTCAGTGATGAACGTTTCACTCTTTGTTTCCAACAGACTTAGAAGGTAATCCACACAAATACAGAGGGGAAAAGGTTCAAGGCACTTCAAAGGTTTTTCTAGGAACTATAGGTGACACCACAAGAAAACAAATAAACTTTCCTTCAATGAAAAAAATAATTTTCATAATAAAAGAATATAACAAAATAATAAAAGAAGTTATTAAACTTCACAATCATCCCCAAACTGCAGTAAGTTACACGATCTTTTTTTCTCACTTAAACAACTGAAAATAAAGTGCTCTGCTACTGGAAAGAGATTGAAAAGAAGTTTCTGTAAAACCAACTGAGATACTTTACCTTAACAAACAAAAACAAGTGTTATTGTTCTCACTGATGCAGCTGTACTGTCCCAGCATTTCTACCTTTAGCCACTAAAATACATGAACCAAGTTACTCTGCAGTTTCTCATCTTCATTCCAATTCTGCCATTTGTGCCAAATATGTTGAATCATTTATGTGTCTGGTTGTGGCACTGTGACTATTAAGTCTAGGGTAGAACAAACTCAGGGTCGCATGCAGAGCTCGTTAGGAAGTCGGTGCTATCCAGTAGACCGTTGTACTCATGCACAATACCCTCTGAAGGGTACAGTGGATCGCTGGGGATGGACACAGTCTGGCTGGAAGGCATCAGGTGGAGTGTACCAACTGGAAAAAGAAAGAGAACTTAGCGTGAGACCACAGTCACACTAAAAATAAATTTAACAGCAAGAATAAGTAAAATATTACACAGCAGCAATTTGAACCTTAGCATTAGATGACAAATATTCTGAAGAGAAAGAAACTACAATATTGTGTCTTAATCTGCAAACTTAATATAATGTGTTTTCACTGTAGGTCAGTGTGCTTTTGTGCAACTCTTAATCTTTGTTCAATAATTTGCAGATCTATTTGAGAATGCACCACTCTTAAAGTAACAAATTAGCTTCAATATCAGAAAGTTATGCATTCATTTTAAGAGTTATTATCTTTAATTGAAAGAAAAGTTGTCCTAATTTAGATTCAGTCAAATTCAAAAACATGTTGAATTTTGCTCTAATTTGTGTCATGTTTCTTTTTCATCATTTCTGTGTTCGGCAGGACACTGATTACACTGCGTTGCACCCAAGTTTCTCTGCTCTGCAGTGAGTCAACAGAGTCTGGATGCCTGTAGAAAAGCTGACATCAATATTTCACTTATCAATACTAATATATTTTGGACACACTAACTTGTTTCCTCATACGATGGTGGTGGTTTTTGTGGGAATGGTTGTTCATGGTTTGGTGATGTGGTCATGAGCTCTGCTGGTGTTGGCTGGTAGGAGGCTCTCTGGTGGGAATGAGAGGTTTGAGTAGCGGTAGCCACCTCAGCTGTAAGCATACAAGTAACAAGAGATAAGAAATGTTACAGCTTTGGCCGTTGTACATGAAATGAAGGAGTGCAGCTATAAGTATCACCTGTTAGTGGTGATGGAGTACTTACACTCTTCTCCATTGGCAGCAATCTTGCACAAGTAGCTGCAGAAGCTGATAAAGAATGACAAGATACCAACGAGAAAGACGTAGTACATTTCACTCATGACAGCAGTGGTAGCAGGAAATGGATGTGTAGGAACAGTGTTCAGTCTGAAAAGGCAACAAAGAAATAATTATCTAATGCAAAAACAAAACAGAAGAAAATGTTGGGATTTATTGTTCACCAAATCAAATTGAGGCAAAGCATAGCGACCAGAGTATGATTAAAAACCAGTAAGACCAGAGAATACACAAAAATTCAGCAGTCATATTTAAATCAAGTAACAGTTTATATAGGGGTGTGTGCGTAATCCTTTAGGCAGTTCTGACAGCATCTGCTTAATGTCCCAATTGTTGAAGTCCTTTGCTGTAGCCTACTCCTTTTGTTCTGATCTTCACCTGCCTCGCTGACTGTAGCATAGTTTTTCTCACTTTCGATTTTGACTCCTACAAGGCGCATTTTTCCACCCTCGAAATTTCTGATTATTTCAGATAAAATAATAAGCAGTTGTTTAATTCAGATCAGATCAGAGCAGAAGCACGTTGGCTTTATGGAGTTGTTAATTAAGCTCGAGTTTCGTTTCAGAGGCTGTGGTTCTGGGTGCTGTTTAACTGTACGTAAAGGGTGACTGAAACAAACTAATGTTAGAGAGTTAATGGAAGGTTTTTGTTTTTTTAAGTAACCTCATTGATATCGTCCTATAGCCGTCAGGGTTTTTTTTTTGTTTTTAATTAAATTTTATTTTCGGTTTGAAGCCAAAATCACAGACTGCATGCCGAAACACGCAGTCCGATATGTGATGCTGATAAGAACACCTACACAGAGTTAAATATTTAAACTCACCGGATACACGATGGGACGGGAGCACATCCAGAGCCAACACGTCTTAGAGGAAGGGGTCTGATCTGAACCCCTTAACGCGAAACTACTTGCTGTAGATCTTCCACACACGTGGCCTCCACACTGAATGCATATTCCAGCCCACTGCCAGCCTTCTTCCATTCACAGACAATTTACAATCATGATCTATAAGCACATCTTTTCTTATGAACATGGCAATAACAGTGAGGTCACAGAAGTCTGTTTGTTTATTTATTGTCGAATTAAAATCAAGACAGTAAAAATTGGCATGTTAACAATTAGTTTTTGACGCTTTAGATGGCTTTTACTTTGAAAATTCTCGACGGCAAGTTTGGCGAAACCGCACAGGCTCGAAACTCCGACACTTTTATTTCATAAGAGGAAAAAAACATATTGATAGTAAGTTTAATCGATCGTAATTTATTTGCTACTTCAAAGGTATTCCGTGCCAGAAAATCAATAACGACAAAATGAGTTTTCACAACTCTCATAATAATATTTAGGGCAGATTTATTAATCTGGTTTGGTTTACCAGCCAGAGCTGGACTGGTAAACTGGCATACCTGCAATCTACCAGTTTCCGGCGCCCCGATGGGTAAGTGTATTTTTAATTATTTTTGTTGTCAATATCACTACACAGGCTAAGGTACAGGATGTACAGTACAGGGAGTGCAGAATTATTAGGCAAGTTGTATTTTTGAGGAATAAT
>NW_005187413.1:6270486-6274284 GCF_000239375.1 Pundamilia nyererei
TGAGAAAATGTATATACAAAGGAGCAGTCAGTTCATTTCAATAATTACCTAGAGCATAAATTACAGATCCAGAAATCAGCTCACTCAATGGGGGAGCGTGTGATGTCCTAACAAAAATAATACAGTGTAAACGCATCTTTTACACACTGAAAACAACATGCATTAAAAAAGTGGAACTGTATGTGTTCAGGAAGTGTGAGTGATCAGCTGACCTGACATGAATGGAGAAAAAACCCTCAGTAATAAATGTTTGCACTCTTTGAATTCATTCACATGGGGCATGACTTACAAGGCAATGCACACAAATACACAGAGAAAAAGGGTTAACAGCACTTTGCAGGTCTGCAGTAAATTCATAGATAGCGATGAGACGATATCCACAGATACTAGAGACGCACTGTTTGACAACTGATTGTTTTTCTAAAATCTATAACTCAAACCGTATCCAATGTAAAAAAATATAATAAGAGACTATAATAAAATAATAACAAAAGTTATTAACTTCACAATGATTTTCTGTACAACCGCCTGACTTTAACGTCAGCTTCTTTAACGTGTTCATATTTATCTTGCATGTGCATCCATCGATGCATTTCTAATGAACACTGAAACACCTTCTAACAACTGAATCTGACTGTCAAGTACTTTCCCCGATAGAGAGTAAAGACAAGAGGGAGAGATCTTGAGGAATAAGGCCAAAGACAATTAGTGAGAAACAGTGACCTTATGTTTCAATTTTTCTAAATAACTTGAGCCACTAAAAACTGGTTTAAAGAATAAAATTGAAAATACATCAAGTTACACTGCTGTGTCTCATCTTCATTCAAAGTACATACTTCCATTTGAGCCAAATATTTTGCATCATGTTTGTGTCTGCTTGGGGCGCTATGACTATTAAGCCTAGCGTATAACAAATTCAGGGTCGCATGCAGTGCTGGTTAGGAAGTCTGTGCTGTCCTGTAGACCGTTGTGCTCATGCACAGTACCCTCTGATAGGTACAGTGGGATGAACACTGTCTCACTGGAAGGCATCAGTTGTAGAGGGTAGGCAGGACCAGCTGGAAACAGAAAGACAACTTAGCATGAGACCACGATCATACCAAAAAACTTAATATTACCAACAAATGCAGTTCTGTAGTGTAAAAATAAATATTATACAGCAGCAATTGGAACCTTAACAGCAGAATATTTCCAGAGAGCCACGGTTTTGGTTTTCAAAGCCTGTTTTGACCTGTTTAGTCTAAAAAAATATATTGTTTTCATAGTTTTTGTAAAATACAGGGTTGATCAAAATCCAAACTAACTTGTTTCCTCGTATGATGGTGGTGGTCTTAGGAATGGCTGTTCATGGCTGGGTGATGTGGTCATGAGCTCAGCTGGGTCATCAGGCTGAGCTGGTGCTGGCTGGTAGGACGCTCTCTGGTGGGACTGAGAGGGCCCAGGTGCTGCAGTCGGTTGCTGAGTGTACTGCTGAGAAGTGCTGTTGACATTTATGGTGTGGCCAGCGGTAGCCATCACAGCTGTAAGCAAAGAAGCAACAAAAATGTTGTATTCATGAGGTATCTATAGCTTTGGTTGTTTTACATGAAGCAGCTGAGTTATTCAAGTGTGGGAAAAAGTGTTTAATTAGTTTCACTTATATCCAACACGTGTACAAACAGTGATAATAGAAGACTGTTTACCATGTCATGAACGTTAAACTACTTTTTTATTTAGTTCTAAACTGATTTTCACACACTGTCATTCTCTCAATTTAATAAATATGATGTAATTTCCTCTGTTAAATATAGAGGTTTACTTTTTTTTCCACTGTACTTAGACTTCACTGTGTGAGTACAGTTGAAAATGGAACGGAAGAAAAAGAACTGTGGGAAGACAAGGTGTGAACAGAGTGGTAGTCAACAAAACCACTTCCCGTGAAGAACATTTATGTGGCATTGTCTAGTTAACAAACAGGTTCAAGGTACCAACAACAGTAACGTGTGAGGCCTATTAGTTACTTATGAACCTAACATTTCACACAATACAAAGACAAACTGATTACATGTAGTTAAGCTCTGGATCTGAGATTTATTGCACACTCTACTATCTGAGGTTTATTTTAGAAGATCTTTGAATAGACGTGTCCACTGATGGAGAACATTTACACATAAATGTAGACTGAAATTGATTCTCACATGTTGTCTTGAAAAATGCAAAGCAACAGCTTAACAGTGCAGCAGGTCACAGTCAGGAAACAAGAACACAATCCTAAATGTCTGCTGCTCAGAGGCAGATCTGCACTTTCTTTGTACTCACAAGTCATTTACAGGAAAATTCAGAAAGGAAACAGCAGAAACGATGAGCAAACACACCCCACAGTATGTTTACACCTGTGAGGTTGGTCCCTTTTCTAGGAATGTAAAACGAGTAGTGAGGGCAACAAAAAAAAGTTACTTCAACAGGTATTTAACCAGTTTAATTCCATCAGTTCTTAGAAGATTCTTAAATGTTACTGAAGTATGTATCACAAACTTGGACACAATGAGGGGGAACATGATAAGGAACAGAGGAAGACTCAGACAATATACACACAGAGGATCGTGACGGGACAGGCCCCAGGTGGGTACGCAGCTGACGCTAATCACTCGCTAAGGAGACAAGGGAAGTAAAAAACAATACACACGAGGCAGGAGACTATCAAAATAAAGCAAACAGCACACACTCAGCTCTAGACTGAGACACGTGAACTTGACACTGGACTGGACCACAGATGAATTAATATGGAAGGACAGAGAGACCAGATAGACATGGGAACATGATCGGGAAAACAAAGGATAACGAAACATGGAGACTAAACAGACTAGAACAGGAGTCACTGATGACAATATAGATATGAGACCAGGAACAGACTAGACACTAATGGGAACTAACATAACAAAACAAAGAACCATAAACTAGAAATAAAAAACTCAGATGCACTAGAGAAACAAAACTCAAGACTAACTAATATAAAACTACTACTACTAAACCAATACAGAACTAGAAAATCTCTTATCCAAACGAATGATTCTCAAGACCATAATAAACTCAAAAACTGGGTCAAAGACCGTGGAGCATGACCTGGGTTTTTGCTTCAGCTGCTGCCAGAACTGCACTCCCCTTAACCTGCCTGCACTTGTCAGGAGAACCTCAACTGGAATGCTGTTGTTAGAACTCAAAGCTATCCCTGATCTGCCAGATATTCCCTGTCCAGATGAACTACCTGGTTGACCTAAACTCATCTAACATTCAGTTGATCATTAAGTAGCAGGTGTGCAAAGTAGTGATCAAATCACAATACTACCACGTGCAGGAGATATGGATATGTTGTTAAGTTAGTATTCATCTGGAACAAAGATACAAAAAACAAAACGTAAAAACTCAGATGCAAATGTTTTAGGGGGTATAATTTTTTTTAACATGTATGCTTGTTTTTACACATTCATACATATCAAACTTGGTATCAGTGACTGATGATTATCATGTCATTGTCTTAGTAGTCTTTTTGACCTCTAGGAGAAGATGCACAGAAAATTTTGTTTTTCTAATTGAAACAGCATCTCAGCAATGTTACATTTCATTGTAACTGGCATTATAATTATGTAATCCAAGGTTTTAATTTTGTTCCCCCAAAGAGAGAGAGTATGTAATCAGTTCTGTCTGCCTGTCTGTTTGTTAGTAGTCTAGTGTTCACAGTTTTCAATGTTGTGTAATCTCCAAAGGTTGATTCTGTTCATCTGGACGTAGCGTTTTCAGTGGGAGAAACGTTTTGTCACT
>NW_005187413.1:6275815-6276746 GCF_000239375.1 Pundamilia nyererei
CAGAATCAACTTTTCAAGACGATGTTGTGTAATAGTAGATACCAATAGCGGCTTGATCTGATTTAATGTTGGTGAAATCAAGTCAAAGTGAAAACCAGTAAGAACTTCATATTATCCACAATTTTATCACAATTTTTTTTTAAACATTTCTTTTCAATATAACATTAAACGACACAAAAAGATTTATATACTACACTAAATGCCCATTTTAACAGTGCTGTATGTGTAATAAAAAACATCATAAAACAACATTTAAATATAGCCCTCAGGGAGTTGGTCTCTGAGTCCTCATGTAGTTAACTAAAGCAGAACTACTAATTAAATGTAGATGTGTAGAAAACATTTTTGTTAAGTAAAATAAAACTTAAAACTAATTGAAATTACCACAATAGTGAGCACCAAAGTATATCATCAAGGCTTAACTGATCCCTCCCTGCCACACCCACCTCCCACTCCTCCCACACCCATCGACCCACCCACTCCACCCATACACACAAACAAACAAACAAACGAAAGTAGCAGCTGTGGAGTACTTACAATTTTCATTGTCAGGGCTTTTGCACATGTATTTACATATACAGAAAAGGACTGACAAGATAAATCCGATTAAATATAGGGGGATTTTTATGTCATTCGTGACAGCCATGGCAGCTTAAAATGTATGTAAACAGCTTTCAACCTGGGAAAGAAACAAAGAAATAATTATTTAAAAAAAAAAAAACATTAAACAAAAAATGTTGGCTTTATTGTTGAATTAAATTCAGGACCTTGTAATATCTGATTAGAATCACAATTATGGGTTATAGAATTATGTGCTGTGTGTATGGGCAGAAATCTGTGCCATCAGAAACTGAATTTGAATAAGTTAAATTTGAATTTGAATTGCTTAGATTGAATCTGAATTGTAACTTGAATAAATGCTTTTGAAAAC
>NW_005187413.1:6277987-6300794 GCF_000239375.1 Pundamilia nyererei
GTGAGGAACTAAAATATTAACAGTAAGTTAATCGGTTTCAGTTCATCAGCACTTTTAGAATTTGCCATGCAAGAAAACCAAATAAGACGAGCTGAGTGGACATGCCTGTCATGATAATATTTAACGCCAAATTTATTATTATAATAATACAGAGTAAGTAAGTAAGTCATTTGACACATAACACATGCAGGATGATGACTCAGGGAAGATACAGGACAGAGCCAAACTTTCAGCACTGTGCTCACAATTTTGAGCCATTCACTCACAGTTACGCACTCACTCTGAAAAGAAAAAGCATAATCTCATTCCCAAGAAATTCCCAACTATCACAAATCCCACAAACAAATTCAGAAGCTTTTTTTATTTGATTTTTGTTTTTTATTTTTTGTTTTTGCGTTTTCTCATAAATTTCAGCAGGCAGTCGCGTAAATGTCCAGCTGTTACAATACATGTATTCAAGTCTTTTAGTTGTATAACCGACACTGACCCTTTTTAATAAATCCAGGTAGCTTTTTGACGCGAAGAAAGGATTTTGCGCTGGCGACCGTTAATAAATTTGGTGCAAGTGTTTTGTTTTGTGTTAATTAACTTTTACGGATGCAAAGAACAGGATCAAGTGAGTTTCAACAAAACAATACAGCTTATTAAAAAAAAAAGTCTCCGGTGTTTCAAAGTAAGCAGTGATGGTGACTTGCTTTTACGAAACTACCTAGAAACTAGGAAATCAATTCAATTTATTTTGCACAAAATCACAACAGCAGTCGCCTTTAGGCTTTATATTGTAAGGCAGATACCTACATTAATCCTTTTCTTGTCTGAAGACGTATTCCTTTGCTTGTTGTTCATCATCACAGTCAGAGAGAGAGCGCAAAATCTTCTTGTTTCCATGATTATTCCTCCCACACACTTTTGTGTGATTTGGGGATGCTCAGTCAAATAATAAAAATAATACATTTTAGATTATCTGGACTCCTGGGACAGTGTGTGTGACAGTCCAACAGGACTGACTTTGCTTTATCTGCTTTATTTCTGAAGCACTTTTTTAAAGCAAATGTAAAACGTTTTTTAAAAACATAAAACTGATATTCTGTTTAGATATATTATTTTAACTAAAACTGATGTAGGTCAAAATAAGTACATTGAAAATTAAAAACCACTCAAACTAAAAAAGGCATTAGCAGTGATAAAAAGGCAAACAATTCAAATATGTAGAGAAGAAAGAGAAGAAGAAATTTGAAAGAACTCACAAAATTTGCACACCTAAAATACCCAGGCCGGACAGTCCAATGTGTCTCGCTGACGTTGAGCAGCAGGTCCTAAGGTCCCGTACATTTTTTACTACACATAGCTTGGGTTTGTTTGATTATTTCTTGGTTGTAACAATGCTTCTTTGCAATAAATCTTGTTGCCTTGCAAGTAGTTTGTTGGTGCAGCAGCATATTAAATGGGATTTTAGTCATCTGGGACAGGCTCCAGCCTCCCCCGGCTACCCTGAATTAGTCACAAAGAAGAGAATGGATAAATGGATGGATTTTAGTCAGTTTGTGAGGATGTGTGTTTAACAGACTTCTCTCTTTTGTTCCCGTTTTGTAGACATCATAGCTGACTTTGTTACTGTTTAAGCAAAAGGATATAGAGGCTTCAGTTAAGAGACCACAAGAGTCAGTGTAGGTCAGGCTCCACAACTTGATTAAGATTTACTGAAACTATGAAAAAAAGGAAGAAGTCATAACTTCAGCTGCTGGCAGCAAACCAACCTCTCCTGGGACACTAGGAGTATTCTGTTAGCAAACAAACTATGAAAGCTACCACAAATACCGCACTAAATGAACATACTAACAAATTATGTTAATGCAAATATTGAGAGAACTCCCAGTATATCCACCAAACCTGTGGCCAGAGGCCAGCCATGCACTCGCTGCAGGACTAGAAACAAAAAGGACAGAATGACAGTTATGCAAAATTCACCTAACAAACAGATAAACAAATGATACTGCAAATGAAAGCGAAAACATCCTAGAATCAGCAACAGTCAGTGCTCCACTAGGCAAAAGTGTAAATTAGGCCAAACCACAAGATAAATGAAACAGTCCAGGACAGTGGAGGGAAAATAATGATTATTGTTATTATTATTTACTTATTTGAGATCGTCACAAAAACTAAAAATGATTCAATGTGACTGTGTCATCAAATAAAAATGTCTTGAGCTTAAGACAACTAAGACTACAACTCCCAGACTACAAGGCGGCTGTGTTTGGTGCTACCATCAAATAGGTATTTCCTGTTCCTGCCAATGTTATCTCGTAAGTGATTTGCTGTGTTATTCAACAACTCGTTTTAGCTGCTGTCACTTTCTGCTGCTGCTGACTTCACTGACTGTAACTACCGCTGTAAGTCCCTAATAAGGTAAACTAACTGTCAAGCTAAATGTTTAAACGTGTGTAAAAAGAAAGTGTTGTTAATGCTTCTTACATATTCGAGGTTTCTTTCGAAATTAAAACTTAAAAACTGTATAATAAAAGTATAACAATAAAAGTGTATTATAAGATAGTAAGCGGGTAGTTTTCTCGCTATCTTTTATTTGTCGTGGAAAAACAAACAAACAAAAAACCATCGTGTCAAAAAGTGTGTTTATTTAACGTCTGCTTGCAGATGATGAGGCTGCCATGGCGGGTCCTGGCTCCACACACAGCACCTGTAAGGAGAGCCTCCTCAGTCCCTGCAGGGCTGATGAACTTTGTCCCCGCCTGCAGCACCACCGACGCCCACTCACTGGAGCTGCTGCAGGACTTTGTGACCCGAGCCAGACGCCTGTTTGTCATCACCGGAGCGGGTCTGTCCACGGAGTCGGGCATCCCCGATTACCGATCGGAGGGCGTCGGGCTGTACGCCCGCACTGACAGACGACCCATGCAGTACGCAGAGTTTGTCCGCAGCGCAAAGTCCCGTCAGCGCTACTGGGCCAGAAACTTCGTCGGATGGCCGCAGTTTTCCTCCCACTGGCCGAACTCTGCACACAAGGCCCTGCAGCGGTGGGAGGAGAGAGGCAAGCTGCACTGGCTGGTTACGCAGAATGTGGATGCTCTTCACTCAAAGGCAGGTCAGAAGAGACTCACAGAGCTCCACGGCTGTGCCCACAGGTGAGAACGCATAAACTCACATATGCATCATAGACAATAAGCGTCAATTAAGAAGTTATGGCAGTCTTACAACAATACAATACAATGTACTGTATAAACACTACTTATTTATGAGTAAAAGCCATGCACTGAGAATGCCACATAGGTAAAAGGTTCCAGGTTTCATTGGCAAAATGTTGATTACTTTAGTGATGTTTTCATGTGCAATCACCACTATATTCTACAGTTCTGTGAAAGCATTTACCCCCTTCCTGAAAAATGGACTTCACTGCCACTAATCGAGTCAATATATCATGCCACGATCCAAAGAAACTCAAGAACAGCTGAGAAACAGTCACTGACATCCATCAGTCTGTAAAGACATTGGTTTGGTGACAGTAATTAAAACACACACCCTCTGCATCACCAGGAGTTATTAGGAAATTCTGTCTGTTTGCATGTTAACTGACTAGAAGACATTTTGAGGATGAAATCTGGGCGTCCTCAGGGTCACGTGCCTTGGCTGTGGTGCCATCTCAGCACGGGAGGAGCTCCAGAGGCAATTTATATCTTTAAACCCAGAGTGGCAAGCTCAGGCAGGCACTGTGGCCCCAGACGGAGACGTCTTCTTGGAGGATGAGCAGGTCCTCCATTTCAGAGTTCCCTCCTGTGATGACTGTGGTGGGATACTGAAGCCTGAGGTCACGTTTTTTGGAGACTCCGTGAACAAAGCAACTGTGCAGTTTGTGCACGAAAGGCTGGCAGAGTCGGACGCGGTGCTCGTCATGGGGTCATCTTTACAGGTGGGTCTTGGATTAACTAGTAAACCAGTTTGTTAGCTTTCAGCAACA
The DNA here is from genome assembly GCF_000239375.1 of Pundamilia nyererei. Taxonomy (NCBI): domain Eukaryota; kingdom Metazoa; phylum Chordata; class Actinopteri; order Cichliformes; family Cichlidae; genus Pundamilia; species Pundamilia nyererei. Next base: position 6,281,958 of record NW_005187413.1, read on the forward strand.
CTGTTCCTTAACTGAATACGTTGTTCCTCATTGATGTTTCTCAGGTGTACTCAGGATACAGGTTTTTACTGGCAGCGAGGGACAGGGAGATGCCGGTCGCCATCCTGAACATAGGGCCCACCCGAGCAGACCACCTGGCAGAGCTGAAAGTCAGCGGCCGCTGCGGGGAAGTGCTGTCAGTCATTCAGCCGCTCTGACTGACCGCAGCCTAAATAGCTTGAAGTGCTCTGCTGGTTAGGTTAAAACTACCTCAGATTTATGGAAACAGTTGCTCTTTGTTGTTACACGCTGTATGCAGGTGAATGAATGTTAATAATTGTGAGATATAAATGTGTAAGACTTGAATCCAGCTGATCTTCATACAGCAGGTTGGTGTCAGGGAGCTGAAATCCTGTCTCTGCAATCAAATGTCAACCTACCAGGAAAACAGAAAGGCTGTGCTTTGTTGTGTGATTGCTGGTTTTAGGTTGGCACAATAATGGCATGCAGGTCAAATGGGTGAAGTGAAATAATAATGTGCAGGCTTGAAGGAAAACAGAGGTACCCCATTTCCTTCCTCAAGCTCTTTTCACTTTATAGATGGACTGCATTCATGTACAATGTCTTTTCAAGTCTTATCAAACACACAAAGCACCATCACTATATACTGACGACACCTTTGGATTCAAACGCTCTTATTCTGATAAGACAAAAAGACACAGGGTGGCTGCTCTGATGTAGATGGGAAGATGCAATATAAATGTTTATTTTCATGTTCTGCCACCAGATCTGTTTTAAAAGGTGCAATTTGTTCTTCTTCCTTTTTTTTTATTACGCAATACTCAGATGGTTAGTATTTTGATTGATTTTAAATGCTGCCGTATTCAATTTGGCAGCATTTCCATTTTTTGTGAATTAAACCGCTTAAAGTAGGTTGAATTAAACTTTTTCAGGCTGGATTTTAAAGTGGCATTATGCTGTCGTTTTAAAGTTATGCAGTGGAAACTTTCTGTAATAAAATATTCAGAAAATAAGAGATTTTGGAATTTATTATCACACTTGCAAGCCGGAAATATTCATCATTAAAGAAGTTTCGAACCTTGGTGTATCAAACATGAGGGCCAGAATCAGATAACAAAGATTCCGATCCGGCCCACTGCACGACTTTTGAAAACACAAAGGGTGTAAAATTTTGGACTGAATGTATTTTCATAAGTTTTCATGCTAATAAAGAGCTCCCTCATGGCTATTCATACTACACCAAAGTAATTAAGTCGTAGATAACAATGAAATTACAGAAATGTCTATTTTATGTGTGCATAGTAAGAAAAAAACATCTGAATTTAAAAAACACTCTTTTCTAATTACAGGGTAGTCTGAGTAATGGGCTACTAGAGCTTTTTCTGTAACATTTCTCTCTCAAATTAAGCCTGAAGAGATGTGCTGACAGATTCTTCCATTAACTACAGCAGCATTTCTGTATCTGTGGAAAAACCGAGATATGCTGTAGAACTCGCACTGCTTTTTCTGATATTAACATGTCTCAGAGATTAAATGTGTAGTTAAACTTTACACTGACAGAAAGCGGAGTTTCACTGTTGCGGTCCGCTGAAGCTCAGAGGGTGATGTATGTAGTTTGACATCCCACTCTAACAAAACAGCTTTCTCTCACACTAGTCTTAACCTGAGTTATGTATTGTCAGGTCATGTTGCATTATAGTCGCTATTTTCATGAGTGAGGTCAATGACAATATAGTTTATCAGTTAAAACGTTCTGATGAGAACGTTTTTCCTCATGAATTTAAACACTTGAAACAGCATTATCTATACAAGGACGCAAACACACACGCTGAAGAACGACATTAATGCACGTGTTCTGAAAACCAGGTGTTAACTCTGATCCATCTTGTGGAACCTGTCGCCCACATCAATGACCCAACAGCTGCTTTGACAGTGTTTATTACGGTCATAAATAATCCACAGCATTTGCTTTAAAGACAAACTTACATCATGTTCACAGACAAACTGAGGGCAGTGTGACTATAGATTGATTAATCGTGAGATCTTTTAGGAGGTTTTGCTGCTCAAATCTCTGCTGCAGACGGAGCTTCCAGGTTTCCAGGTCAGACTTTATCTCCTCTTGGAGAGCAGCCGGGACACTGAAGGAATACAGACAACATCTGTGAGCTGCAGTATCCGGCTGCCATGTTGCTGAAGCCGTAAGCACCGTGAGGGGAGTCATGGACAGACAGTTGTCGAAACTCTTAGTGTGATCAAACCAGTAAATGACGGGGTAACCCAGTAAGAGCCCAAACACAGTGCACAGGTTCCACTCCTCACATTTCTCTCCGCCACTGAGAAGCCTCTCAACCCCTTCAAGCTGCTGCACCCCTCCCAGTAGAAGTAGTAAATCTTGTATCATGCGCTTCAGGTCTCCCCTCAGTGGGTCAGCGACGGTGGGAGTTTCCTGTGAGTGGCAGACATCAATCACAGCGACGCTGCTCCCGTCATGAAGAACCTGCTCTAGATTTGACTTGACTGTGACCGGATTAACAATGAGACCATTTCCATTTAAATCCAGCGTGAGAAGCGATTTAGACACAAGCTGGAGAGACTGTAAAGAGCTCAGATAGTGCTTCACTTGCTCTGCACAGGCACCATTAATATCGTACAGAACAGCAGGCTTCAACCCCAAATCTACAGCTGACACCTGTGAAGCCAGGTCCAGACTCTGAGGAGCAGAGAGGGACTTTCTACCAGCAGACAGATATTTACGAGCAGCAGCAACAAAGAGCTCTGAAACAGACATGACTGCATAAAAATCACGTCACACGAGACTGAGGAGTCAAGCAGCAGGACTAGAGATATTTCTATTTAAAGTAACTGCTTAGCTGGGAATCAAGCACAAAAATTAAATGGTTTTTTTTTAAAGGTAATCTACACTTACAAGAAAGGTTTAAAAAAACTAACAAATGGTCAAAAGGTCAATGGATCTAACACAAGTAAACAAGACAAAAGTTTTCAAACTAAAACACGTCATAAAAACTGTTTCATGAGTTTATTTGTGTCCACTGTTTCTTCTTTGTTGGTCCAAGATGCCTAAAGGAGAAGAAACGTGTCATTCAGAATAATCTGTAGAAAAACAGCAGTTATTCCGTGATAAATTCTGCTTTTGTTCATTAGAGGTGTGCACACAGATCACACCTCTCTCCAGCTCTAGTAAAGAAGATGACCTCACCATCATCCTGGTTGTGATGTATTTGGGTCACGCTATGTCACTGGCTGAGGAGACATCAGGTCAAAATCGGAGAGATTTCTTGCAACCCAAACACCAGCTGCAAACAAGCCCAAATTCACCAGAAGATTCCTTAAAAAAGAAAAGAAAAAAGGTTTAAACAATCAGTGATGCCATCAACAGCAACAATACCCTGTTCAACCTGTGGCTACAGGTTGTGCTGTGCGGGGAAACTGATCAAACATAAATTTATAAGACAACAGGTATCTATAACCTCACCCATCTATTAATTTATATTCTTCTCTTTATCCAGAGCTAGGTCCTGGAGAGAACAGCCTAAGCAGAGAAGCTCAGACTTCCCTCAGAGCTCCCTTCCCAGCCACCTGCTCCGGGTGAGATGCCAAGGCTTTCCCAGGTCAGCTGAGCAATATAACCTCTCCAGCATGTCTTGGGTCTACCCCACAGCTACAGAGGCTGGCTATTTTTTTTAAATAAATATATGAATATATAAATATATCTTATAGGCTTAACATCATACCTAGTATATCCGGTGCGTGACATTTTCCTTAATCCTTGGGGAGCCAGTATTTTGGCATATTTGGTACACAGTTGTTGAGAATTCTGGTGTCCAGGTAATCCTACATAGCTTACAATGTGCTGCTGGGATCCAACTGTCTGAACATATTGGCCATTAAACATTGATTAACTAGCTACCCGTCATACTGTATACATTAAGCTTCCTGAGGGCCTTTAGAGTAGAGACTAGACTCTCCCTAAAGTTTGACAAAGTGGTTAATCGATGAGATTAGCCCATTTCTTCTGTTCATTGATAAACAAACTAAAAACAACTATTACGCTGGTAATATTATCATACAACTCCATTAAACTGATGATCATAATTGTAATTTTATTGTCTGTTTCTGTACTTATAGTGTAGCCTAGTGAGTGAGAGGACAAGGACAGATTCCTTCACTGGCACACCAGTGCTAACGCTAGCAACACAGCTAACCGCCCCAAAACCCCTCTTACTATCACTGCTGCCTGCTCTGTCTTACCTTCTGAAGTCGTTTCTATCTGTTGCAAACCGACAGGCCGAGCTGATCCACTCCACCACACCGGAGGAAGAGCCCTTTTTAGCGTTTGCCCCACTCATGTTGCTAACGTGTGTGCTGGGGGTAGAAAAAGACAACGGCAACGAGGGCGAAGAGTCAAGGGGGAAGGTTTTTAGATGTTACACAACTACGGCGTGCGATAAAGCTCAAACCCAAACATACGTCCTCCTCGCTCCACTCAGGACGTGCTGTTACATGACCAAAGATGTCGGCGACCAGGTACCGTCGGTTTCTGAAGCTGTGTGAGGAATGGCCCAGAGACGAGACCAAGAAAGGCCGCGACTTGGGGACCTTTCTGCGGCAGAGAGTCGCCTCTGCCTTCCGAGAGGGTGAAAATACTCAGGTAATGAATTTTAGCTGGTAGCAACACACGGACTCCTCTCTGCTGTAAACAACCGAAAGAAGCTAAGAGGACAGCTTAGTTAGAAGAGCAAGCAGCTGACAACCTAATCCAAAGCCGATTTCTGCGAACTTCAAGACTAGTATTGAGATGTTTGAGGCACTAATGTCCATCAGTCCACCGCTGGTTTTTGCAGCTGGGTCCATCTGAAATCATCCAATGTTTAGAAAATTTTCTACTCATCCGCCTCTGATTTACAATTTGGACATTTATAATCATTGCTGTGAAATTTTAGCTTCATATATCAACAGATATATAAACTTGCTGGAATGGGGTCAGTGGAACACCTTTCACAAATATATCTTGAAAGGTATTTGATGTATAAAGCTACAATTTCACAGCAGTCATTATAAATGGCCGAGACTTCAAGCTGTAAAAATATTTGGGGTAAATGAGTGATGGTCGAACAGAAGATCCACAATGATTTGAGATGGAACGACCCAGCTTTGATGCGCTTTTTTAATAAATCTTGAAAATAAAATAACTATCAGCGTTTGCAACCAAGTAAACAGCCTTTAATCTGTTTCTAAAACATGAAGTTTCTGAGAAGCCAACTATTTGAGCACTGTAAACCATAACATGTAAAAAATATCTTGCCAAAACAGCTGGGATAGGCTCCAGCCCACTACCAACTCGGAACTGGATAAGTAGTAACGAAAAGGAATGGAAAAAGATGGTTTTTGATAATCATAGGTGTTTGATGCCAGCAGAATCTGAGGTGCCAATAAAACACTAGTTTATAAATAAAGGTTAAACTGACTCGCTGCCCCATCTGGTGGTACAAATTGGCATTACACTGACGTTTTACCCTGGCTCTAGTTGAATTTCACCTGCCATCTCTTAAACACAGTACAAGCATTATTTTGCCTTTTGATTCTGTACTGTGTGTTATCTGACCAGTAAGAATCAGATTTAAAAAATGTAACCCACAGACACCAGAGATACGGTGGCATAGTGATTATTTATTTTTATGATGGCATAGTAGAGCACAAGTGCACATAGCATGGCAGTGCATCGCACATCCTCGTGTCTTTTTCACGGAAACCAAAATGACCTGTTTGGAATTTAAAGTTAATAATTAAAATAATGAGAAGATTATTTTTTCCCATTTAAAACATGTTAAGTGAGTAAAATCAAATCTTAACCACTTCAATGTTTCCCCATTAGATCTCAGATCCTGAGAAATGTGATCAGATGTACGAAAGTCTGGCACAGATTAATGGCAACATATACAGACAGCGGGTAAGTACACATGCGCATATGTGAGGTGCATTTCAACTTCATTATATCATCATACAAAAAACACATTGCCCTCCACTGCTGTCGTTAACCTGAGGTCTGTCACCTAGCGAATGACTTCTCCATTCTTTAAGATTGCAAAGGTGTAGTTACTTTTTTTTTTTTTTACCTGTGTGGAGATAAAGTGTGTTTACAGTTAGTACAAAGGTCTAAACAAACACACGAGGTTAATGGTTAAAAATTGTTAAGCTTTAAATTTGAACCATAAAGATCCAGAGATCAGCAGATGTCTGTTTTGCTCCTCTGAATTACTCAACTGTAAATAGGAAAGTTTTACTTAATATAAAAAAAGATTTTAGTAGGAAGACTATTAATTTGTCACATTGCTGTAAGGGGATATTTTCCTTGTGCATGTGAAATGCAGAAAATGGAAGCTGACTTCTTCAAATACTGTGCACACTCCAAATTATTTGAGTACATAAATGAACTTGTATATAATATTTGACTTTTTTCATTTGGAAAGAAATTTCTGTGAAACTTGTCGAAGGCTACAAGAATTTTTCTTTCTCTCTTCAGTTTCCTCGTGTGAGAGACACGAGCTTCACTGGAGTCACAGTGGAAGAGTGTAGATTGCTTTTGTCAGGTATGGACTCGCATGTGCTGTCAATTCTCGGTTATTTACTAAACATAATGTTGTTATGAGGCCCCGGGAACTTGCTGTAACTTAGACCCGACTTTTAAATTTTACAGGAACTATGCAAAATACGGACGAGGAAAAAAAGGGTCTGTGGAAGTCGCTAATGCAGAGATTCTCTTCGAAATCACCAGAAGACGTCCCAGAGAAACCTGCAGAAAAATAACTTCTCCCAATCTTCTTTTCCTATATGTATAGAAATAAATCTTATTGTTATCATTTTGGAGTCATTTTTCAAAAAAAATATATAATATCTATTTAAATTGTAGCTTTAGAAATATTTTTGGATATATTTTGGTCCATATTGACATGAAAGCATCACACAAATTTGTTGACTGCACATCTTTGAGTCTCCTGTTCCATCACATCCCAAAGATGCCATATTAGACTGAGATCTGGTGACTATGGAGGCCATTTGAGGTCAGTGAACTCACTTCCATATCCAAGAATCCAGTTTGAGATGATTTGCGTTTGCGATGAGATACATCATCCTCCTGAGACCAGCCTGAACTGTTGATACAAGGCAGGATGGAGACATGCTTTCATGCCATTCACACCAAATTCTGACCATCATCTGAATATTGCAGCAGAAATTGAGGCCTATCAGAGAGGCAACATTTTTCCAGTCTTGTTCAGTTTTAGTTTACTGTAGCCTCAGTTTGCTGTTCTTAACTGACAGAAGCAGCAAGCAATGTGGTCTTCTGCTGTTGTAGGTCAGCTGCTGCAAGTTTTGTGAATATTCGCTGGTTGGATGTTGTTGAATCAAACTAAATATTTTTATAAGCCTTCACTGGCTGTGTGGTGGAAGTAACCCACAGTCATCAGTTTGTAACACCAGTGTTATTTTACAGTCTTAACAGATTACAGAACTCAATTTCCTGGAGTTTTTCTATTTGGTCAGACTTGAATTTTTTACACATAAGAAATTTTACATTTAAACAAGTCTATAGAAACAATGTTGAAAAACATTTGGTCTACATCACGGCCGTGAGTTGGCTTACCAGGCAGGATTTAATCAGTTAAGCTTGTGTCCGTTTGAGAAATGCACCTGACCATTAATTCAAATTATTTACTTGCAAAGCAAAAATGTTTCATGGACTAGTTTACACAGTTTTCTTATAAATTCACACTTTGAATCCCTTATTTAAGAAAAAAAAAAAAAAAAGGCAAAAACTTTCAGTTTTAAACTGAACAACCAAAACTCCACGTGATGGGGTGACTTAACTAATTTCAATGTAATCACATATTCTGTTCATATTACAGTTTTTCCTATTAGTAATGACATTTCTGAAATTCTTAAGGGATTTTTTTTTAAAGGAACAAAGTAAATGTATTAGAAGCAGGCTGTTATACAGTATCTAAGCAGATAAAATAATGCCTGCTCAGATCTAAAGTACTGCAGATGTTAAAGAGGATACCACTATTTAGAAATGTCGTCTTTATTTATTTTTCTTCTTTTTATTTTGGGCAACATATACGCAAGTATTAGTAAGTCTGTGACCAGCCAACAAGATCATAACAAAGCAGCTGGTAAAGTCAAAAGTGAGACTGACCAGTTTTTTTATTAGTATTATTTTTTTTTAAATAACATTGTGTACGTGATTCAGAATGTAAGTATGTTCCTCAAAACACACAGTCATGATCCCTACTCTTCTTTTTCCTCTGGGTTGTCTCTCCATATGCAGTAGTTGAGGCTGGTTGCAAGGCACAGCCAGCCCAGATAGGGTGCCAAGAGCATCGTGGCGGTGCGGCTGATGGGATACCAGGACATCATGGTGGCTCCGACAGTCCCCGTGAGAAGCACAATCTCAACGAGGGACTAAAAAGAACAGAAAGAGGGCATGTCAGTGACAGCGATGTATACAACTATGCTGCCACACTTACCACACCCCTAATTATTGGTATCCAAATAAAAAAATAGAAAAAAAAAGTACAGTTTTAAGTTAAATTTACCCATTTCAGCTTGTGTGCACCAAAGAAAATGGGAGTCCAGGCCCAATTCAGAGCTAGCTGTGTCCCATAAAGCCCGAGTGGAACTAGTGCATCGTCAGTGAAACCTCCAAGCTCCTTCCACACCAGGTATGAACCATAGCTGGAAGTGAACGACAAAAACAATTCACACGAGATCATTAAGATAAGGAGGCTGCTTCACAGATAATGCAGAAATCAGTCACAATGTGCTTACCCCATGCCTGTGTACAGACACGTCCACACTACGGGGAATGCTTTGTTTGGTGGGCGCCATGATGGTTTCTTCAGGGTTGGGTACCAGGTATCTACCTCTTTGCGTGTGAGGTAACCACCGTAGAGCCCTCCCAGGTGTGGCAGGGCAGTGAACCCAGCTATTTGCAGCCACATTTTCTGAGATAAGAAAAAGACAGCCGTTTAACTTCCACTAAGGGTGGATATTCATAGATATAAGTAGCAAATTTTTCTGCCTAATGCGTCTGCTGTCCCATGACTGACTAAACAGAATTCGCAGTAACAGAAAACGTGAGGATTTTGCTATGCGGACATCCCCGATCAGTTTAGTTTTAGACTTCTTTTTCTTTTTAAACCAGTTTTTTACATTTCAAGGCAGGCATATGTCAATTTCTCTGTTAAAAATTACATTTAACAACTAACAGAAGCATGGCATCATTCAATTTGTGCAGACCAAATGGCCAGCCCTGTTACAGTTCAGCACAAAAATAAAAACTCACACCACATAAATAAAAGCTTATACTTCATAACCAACCAGAATGGCTAAAACACATTAAAGGCATGCTCAATACATCATTACACAACCGACGTCAAATCAAAATATCACTCCTGTAAAGACCACTTTAAATCCTTAGCCAAAGCAACTATCAACTAACATTACAAGGTTGAACCATTTCAGCTTAATTACACCCCAGAGAGTTAACCAAACATACTCCATATTCACACTGATTGGCCTCTTTGCACTCATTAGCCTCAGAAATACAAGCTGTGGTTTTTTTTTTTTTTTTTTTAAAGTAGCATTCCAGTTTTTAATCAGTTATCAATGCATGGAAATGGCTCAAACAGTTTGTGCACTGTTACAGAGTACTTGCTGGCCAGAAATAACAGGGGGGATACATGTAAACAAGATTTACCTTGATACAGTTAAGGTTAATAGTCTGTGTTACCTTTACTGCTATTTTTAACCATCATTTAAGAATTAAAAATGTATGTACTCAAGCTTAAATATACAAGTAAACGTATTCCTTTCCCTTAACATAATCCCAAACCCTTTTTATTTTAATAAGCAGGAAAAGAACAATACCCGCATGAGTCTAATGTCGCTTTCATTTTCTTTCTAACAGTAACGTTACAAAAACTATACTTTTACAATAAATTTAAGCACGTTTGCTGTTGTTCTAGCGCAGCAGTGAAACATGCTAAGTTAACGCTAATTAATTTTTCTTTTACGTGTTCGTGCTCCCAAACATTACGTGCGCTGACTTTCTGAAGTCACGCCGCACTTCAGTGACTCTAGGTCAAGGTTTGGCGGCGCAAAGTTGCATTAAAGCTAATATTGATGTCAGGTCACTAGCAGACATAGCTTAACTTCTTACCTCACTCAGTTAACAGCAGCGTACAGTATGAATGTCGTATCGAGGACTGAACCTACAAACTTACAGCCAAATCTTTAAGCACACTGTTGTGCTGTGATATTGTTTGTTGAGTGGGCAGGGCCACCTTATCGGAGCAGTCAGAAACACTCCCCTGACACTCCCTGGATAACGAGTGCTACTTGCGCTACTGAGCCAAACAATGTCACGTAGGAGCGTGGTTACCAACGATTGGTCACGAGGATAACATCAGGAGTTACTTAACGGTCGAAAAAACCGGTTGTTAGCTAAATAAATGTGTTGCACAAGACCTCGGTAACACAAATGTTTAAAAAAACGCGAAAAACGTATTCGCTCACTGCTTTGTTTGTTGTCTCGTGTCCTTTTTGCAGAGGAAGCGCACGAAGCTTGTTATGTGACAGCAAAGATTACAAAAACGTCAAGATAGTTACCCTCCGTGTCGTCTGGCAGGCGTTACAGTGCTTTCCTTTCCTGTTCCAACAGCTTAAGCTAACAATTGTTTCCGCCACCGAAAAAACTTCCCCAAAATTATGACTTATGGGTAAGTCATAATTTTGGGACATTATCGCTTTAGGTAGCTCAATATTTAAACTTACTAGCTGAAATTTTGGGGAAAATAAGATCACATTTCTAGTTATTAAGTGAAAATGTTTAGACAACTTAAAATGTCATCTATTCGCATCTATAAACATACGGCCCGGGGGCTACAATCAGCCAGGATCCAATCCAGCCCACTGAATGGCTTTGGAAACATTTGAAACATTTTACTGTTTTCCCTCGTGTTCTGCCCGATGGCAATTCACATTGCACTGAAGTAATCAATTATAGATTTCTATAATTTTACACATTTACTTTATTTACAGTTTAAGCCCAGTCGTGCTGACATGACAGACTTGTTTCATTTACTATGGCATAATTTCTTTGTAATGTAGAAAAAACGAAAAATACCGTTAAAATGGTGCTTCTTTGTTTTATGTTAAAATGTTGCAGAGATTAATTATGTAGTTAAACTATTTTACACTGACAGAAATAGGAATTTCACCAATCCTGCCCATATAAGATCAAAGTGAGCTGGATGTGGCCCACAGTGTAAAATGAGTTTTACATCCCTGCTTTATGAACTATACAAACTTATTTCTATTAATTTTCTTACCTTTTTTTTGTACAGTTTAGGCTTGGAGGATAGTCATAGCCTGTTCCAGCTGTCACAGGTTAGAGCCAGGCCTAACTCATAGATTCAAGTTACCATGCACACTACAGTCAGTCTATTTATTTTTATTTTTATTTTTTATCTATTTAAGCTTGAATTTGTCCACCTGTCACACAGCAATACAGAGCAGACTTTATATTTCTAATACTTACTGGTGGAGTATGCATGAGAAATAACAAGAGTGGGGTTGAGGGAATACCTCTACCAGCGCCCTTATTCACATCACAATACTGTTCAGTAGCCAAATACAGTTATTTCTTTATCTGTGCAGTTCTTGCAACACTACTTGTCTGTCTTCAAACCGCGTGTGTCAGGTAAGGAAACAGATGCCAGTGTTGAGATCCAGTTGCATGAGCAGATTTCTGAGAGAGTGCAGAGAACTTCCTCTTTATGTTTGAAGCAATGACTGTAGAAAACATAATGAAAAGCTGTGAAACTTGTGTAGATACAGTTAAAAGTCCAACATTTCTACTTATGCTTGTTTGTGGTGAGCAGCAGATCAAAAAAGTTTAGGATTATAAATGTCTTCAAGTGCATATTCAGGCCTGTGAGACTCATTCAAACATTTTCACTTGTTACCTCACTTTTCCCGGACACACTTGCGTCTGCACATACTTTGTCAGTCAAAAACACTGTTAAACACAGTTGCAACATATGCACAGTTAACTTATTGGTTTGTGTCAAATAGTCTTGAGGGTGGAGTGTGCAGTGATTGAGTACTCTTCTACTTTATAGTGGAAGGTGTAAAACTGTCCCTATATTGAAAGTCCTATTTATGTGATCATTAGTATGATTGTGATGTTTGCTATTTCATTTAAAGAAACTCAGTCATTCTCTTTAACTACCCCAGTTTCAGACAAGCTGGAAGGCTGTGTAAAATGTAAACAGAATGCAATGATTTGAAAACTTCATAAATCCATATCTTATTCACAATAGAACATAGAAAACACAAAACATTTTTAAACTGAGAACATGTACAATTCTAAGACAAAATGGTCATTTTGCATCTGATGGTAGCAACACATCTGAAAAAACTTGGGACTGGGCCATGTTTACACTGCGGTGACAACAGTCTGTAAACATCTGGGAACAGAGGAAACCAGCTGCTGGACTTTTGGGAGAGGAATGTTGTCTTGTTCTTTTCTGATAGAGGATTTTAGCTGCTCAGCAGTCCTGGGTCTTCTTTGTTGTAGCTTTTACTTTCATGATGTGCCAAAGTTGGTGAAAGGTCTGGACTGCAGTCAGACCAGTACAGCACCCAGATTCTTCAACTGTGAAGCCTTGCTAAAAAAATGTCCTCTGCATGGGAGCATATATTGCTCTCAAAACTCTATATACCCTTCAGCATTTAAGCTGCCTTTCCAGATGTGCAAGCTGCTAATTCTATAGGAACCAAAAGAGATGCAGGCTTTTGAACTGAGTGTTGATAACAGGCTGGATGGTCCAGAGGCAATTTTTGCCCATTTTTGTCAAAACATTTCACATTTCAATTTGTCTCCCAACAGAACAGTTCTCCACTTTAATGCTTCAGTTATTAAAACAAACAAACAAACAAACAAACAAACAAACAAACATAAAATGTTGCCTCACAGAAGACAGAAGCATTTCTGGATTATGCTCACACATGGCTTTTTCATTGCATCATATGGCTTTAAAATACAGTTTGTGGATGGCACGTTGAAGCACGGTGAACTGTGTTCAGTCAGTGATTTCTTAAAGTGTTCTTGAGCCAATGCAGTGATTTCCATGACACAATCATGATTTGTTTAAATGCAGTGCTGTCTGAAGATCACAGCCATCCAATATTGATCTTGCACAAAGAGAATTCTCCAGATTCTCTGAATCTTGTGAGGAAATTATGTTGTGTGGTGATGAGCTATTTAAACCTTTTGCAATTGACTAAGAATCTCTGAATCTCTAAGATGCCTGTTTTATACTACTAAACTGTTGTCAACTAACCTAATTATTTGTAAAATAAACCAAAATAAAAAGAACCACTTACTTTTCAGGCCCTTATTGCCCCTTTGTCAACTTTTTTGGGACACGTTGCTGCCATCAAATTAAAAAAAAAAAGTACATTTGTTTAGTTGATTATTTCTTAGTTGTAACAATGGTTCTTGGCAATAAATTCCATATTTTTGGAAAGCCTGTTTATTTCCCCTTAAATGGTTCCAGATGTAAGGAGTTTATTTATTTGTAAATAACTATATTTGTGGGTTGAGCAGCAGATCTGAATATGTGCTACATCACTCAGTTGGCATCTGCTTACGTTGCTTGGGTTGTATTTATTCTTTTAAACATCATCTTAAGACTAATTTATTTAGGCTAGCTTTTAATTAGATCTGTGCTGCGTGTTTAATTGTACTGTTTTATGTTTATCTGTTTTATATTATTGTGAAGCACTTTGTGGTTTTTATCCTGTGAAGAGTGCTATATAAATCAATAAAGTAAAGTAGCTTCAAGCATGCCACGTTTGACTGATCTGGATAGGGCCTGTGCCATGGGGCAACTTGAAGTTGAAGAAACCAAGTTGCTGCATTATTTGGACTGAACTGCACACAGCCAATCGCCATTCTCAAAGGGCTGCCAGGAGGCCTGTCATGACTGCTCTTCATCCTCAGGCCTGTTTGCATTGGTCTTGCAACATGTGCAGTAGAACCTAAACAAGTAGAGGAACATTACGTTCAGTGATGAGTCCAGATTCTGCCTACGGCAGCTGGATTGTATGGTCAAAGTGTGAGGAAGATGCAAAAAACACTATGCTGGTTGCTCCCCTGATAAGGTAGCAGCTTTTGATCTCCTCTACTGGAAAATTATTGGAGGCAATCTTGATACAGAGATATCAAGATAAGATTCTGCAACCAGTGGTAAACCCATATTACCACAATCTGAGAGACTATCGCCAGAATTTGGGAGTGGAGAGAATAGAAGCTGACTTGCAATAAATACTGGTGGAAGAATGGGATATCATCGCACAGCAGTGTGTGACTGAGCTGTTGACCAGCATGAGGAAAGGGGTCTGGCTGTCTGTGTCTGTGTATGGTTGTTCCACATGCTGCCCTGATTGTTAAATAAATAAATTGTTAAATTGCCAACATGTCTTGTTTCTTAAGACTTAAATCATCCAATCAAATAAACCTTTTACGGACTTTTTTTTTCAGTTTTAGTCCTTTTAGACATCAGTACTGCTTTGATGTTGTAGCTCATATCCATTTAAATCTTATTTAATCAATAGACACTTTACAATTAAGCTGGGAGACACATCATCCTGACATACTGCACTCTCAGGTGGAGTCCTTCAGGGGTCCATTCTTGGCCCACTCATTTTTTTAAACTTAAATACCTCCTCTAAAGGCCTTATTGGACTAGGTAGCACTTCATAATAATGTCACACTATTAAGCATTAGTAAGGTAAGGTATTAGCTAATTATCATATCATTAGCGTATTATAATTACTCCTTAGTGTGTCATTTATAAATACAGATATCCCAGCTTCTCTGAAATTGAGGTTGTATTTAAAAAGAATGCCTGAATTTCTTTACATGAAAACCGCACACATCATAATCATACCAATAATGACTTAAACAGGGCTTCAACTATAGAAACAGTAGAAGAGTACTGCATCACTGCACACACCATCTTCAAGACACAACCCAACAAGTTAACTGTGCATACACTAACTGCATGCATAAACAGTGTTTTCACAGACAAAGTGTGTGCAATAGTAACTTAAAACTTACAGTGTGTACAAATGCATCTGCATGATAATTTATTACATGTTTGGCTCGTGGCTCAAAGCTTCATTCTCTGGTATTTATAGCCCAGTTTAGCACACTGTGTCTTTAAAAAGTTGTACTGTTAAAATGACTCAGACCGCATTCTTTGGGTAAGAAGATACACATAAATCTGATTTTTATGAAAAGGGAACTTAATGAGCAGAAATCATGAGTTGTACACCCCTGGGTATTTTTATTTTGGCATTTGAGTGAGTTTGATTATTAATACATTTCAAAAATTGGCATGTAGTTTCCTGTGAGCAAAGCAGACGTGAGATTGTGTGCTGTAAGTTGTAGATGTGTAAACATGTAAAGTAATTATTTCTGAAAATCTGTTTTTCCATGGCTTATGATATAGATGGCTTGACTGAAAAGTCATTAGTCTGTGACTGTCCTGGATACTCCAAAATTCTGACTCGCACTCCCCATTCATGCAAAATGAGTTGAAACTGGTGACTGAGCCAATACAGTCATCAGAAAAGAATTTACTGAGGTCACAGAGCCAAGTTCTTGTGTAATTTGGCACAGATAAGACAAAGAAGTAACATTGTCTAATTACTTGTGGCCTGGGTTCGACCTAATGCATGAATAAATGTTTGACTTTCTGTATTCTATACATAAACGTAACATCTATATTTATTGTTAATGTGTGGTTTTATTCAAACTGTCAATCACTTTGTCACTGTGTGTTTTTAAAAAGTGCTATACAAACCAAAGTTATGATTATTATTGTTACCATTATTATTAAAGTGGTGAGGTAAAAGGACTGGACTGCATATGAGTGAAAAAGCAGACAAAACCCCCCAAAAACTTTGAAGACCTTCAGAAAACTACTTCAGAGATGCTGATAAGTGGATTTTGTCATCTTTGAACAGAGAGCAGTGGTCAACCAGTTTTATAAGCAACTACAACCTGCTGCATGAAAGTTTTAACTATTCTAATAGATTTTTAAAAATTTTTTTGTTGTTGTTGAATTATTCCTTAAAATAACAGCAAATTTAGAGACTAAAACAGCCGCTTAGTCGTCAGCATAGGTTAAGAATTTTTTTTCTTATGGAGGAGGGGAGAAAGAAAAAAAAAACCCACAAACACACACATACATACTACCAGTCAAAAGTTTGGACACCTTCTCATTTGATGGTTTTTCTTTATTTTTCCAACTTTCTACACACATACAGAAGACATCAAATATATGAAGCAAGATATATGGAAATGTGTAGCAAAGACAAATTTGATAAATAACGTGCTACAAACCCTTGGCCATCTCTCAATGAGCTTCATGTTATTGTCACCTGAAATGGTTTTCACTTCACAGGTGTGCCTTGTCAGAGTTTATTTGTGGAATTTCTTGCCTTCTTGGAGACCTGTGCTTTGGTCTGATGAGTCCAAATTTGAGATCTTTGCTGTCTTTGTGCTTGAACGGATGGTCTCTACACGTATGGTTGCCAGCGTGAAGCATGGAGGAGGAGGTGTGATGGTGTAAGGGTGCTTTGCTGGTGACACTGTTGAGGATACACCACTACATCCTGCAGTTTGCAATGCACTTGATGATTTTCATCTGTGGAAACCCATTCCATGAAGCTCTCTACGCACTGTTCTTGAGTTAATCGGAAGGCCACATGACTAATTTGGATGACTGATTGTGGAAAGTTGGCGACCTCTGTGCACTATGTGTCTCAGCATTCCCTGACCCCACTCTGTAATTTTAGATGGCCTACCACTTCATGCTTGATGTTCCCAATCACTTCTACTTTGTTATAATACTACTAACAGTGTGGAATATTCAGTTGTGAGGAAATTCCATGACTGGACTTGTTGCACAGGTGGCATCTTATCACAGTATCATGCTGGAATTCACTGAGCTCCTGGGAGCGATCCAGTCTTTCAAAAAGAATAGATCTATCTCACTTTCTTTATTTTTTTTTCCAACTTTGTTTTGTTGATTTCAACCATGACATACAAAGTTAGCAACAGCAAAGTCAATTTTGATTTCAGAACAATTGTATGTCCATCACACCCTCCAACCCCCCCATCCCGAATTCTCCCTCTTCCAGGTCCACACTAGACAAGACACCGCGAAGATCCAGTCGCCGCACATAAAAATATCTAAGCCACATCATCCAGTCACACACCCGTACACATACCGCACACACAAAAGAAAATGAGTAACAAGCATAACAAAAACAAAAAAAACAACTTTATAATGTTGCCTCTCTCAGTTCACTTCACTCTCAGGAAGTAAAGTAGTGGTGTCAACCAATACGAGAAATGATTTCCAGCTTTTGTTAAATTTCCTAATAGAACCTTTTAGTGAGAATCTAAGTTTTTCTAACTTTAAGTTAGTTAAAGAGTACTTCCTTCACCCAATGGTCATCAGTTGGGGGGTGGGGAAGCTTCCACTTCAACAGAATAAGCCTCCGAGCTAGTAGAGTGGTAAAGGCTAAGGCCTGTTTGATGGGGCTGAATAAGTTTAAATTGGGGGGGAATGCCAAAAATTGCGGAGAGTTGGTTAGGAGGGACAGTCTGGCCATATGCTTGACTAAGTGTGTCGAAAATATCCCTCCAAAATGCACTTAGTTTAGAACAAGACCAAAACACGTGGACATGGTTTGCAGGTGATAGTCCACATCTGTTACAGGCATCACTAATGGTTCCATAGATTTTAGATAATTTTGCGTTTGTATAATGTACTTTATAGACCACCTTGCACTGAATCAAAGCATGATGGGCACAAATTAAGGACGAGTGAATCAATTTTAAAGCAGAATCCCACTGCTGTTCTGGCAGGGTTGTCTGTAACTCTTCCTCCCATCTCAGCTTAGTAGGAGAAATAGATTTGGAAACAAATGTATCTAGTATTTTATACAAGGCTGATATAAGTCTGTTTTCATGAGGGTTCGTCTGCAGGATGATATCCAGATTTTTTTCTGGAGGCCGATTGGGAAAATCAGGGAACTGTTCTTTTACAAAATCTCTAGCCTGAAGATAACGAAAAAATTGGAATTAGGCAGGTCGTATTTAGATGATAGGTCAGAAAAGGATAGAAAGGTGTCATGACTGTACAAGTCCTTAACAGTCCTAAGTCCTTTATCTTTCCAAATTCTAAAGGCCGCGTCAGTGTTTGAAGGTACAAGATTGCAATTCTTTAGTAAAGGTGTTAGCAAAGACGGCCCAAGTAGCCCAAAGTATTTTCTGAACTGTTGCCAATAGTTGCCGTTCCTTAGCTATTTGATTCTCCCAAACAAGGGTTGGAGAGATGGGGAGTGGTGAGCTGAGCAGTGATGGGAATAACAGCGTTACTTTTTTCAGTAACGAATAATCTAATTAATTACTATTCCTATCGTTACAACGCCGTTACAGTTACTAACAAGAAAACGCGGTCCGTTCAACAAACAGACAGTTGAAGCTGTGTTCAGCTTACCACATCTTATATCAGTTGCACGGAAGTAGCTGACTACGTAAGTAATCTGGACACTACCCGGTTGTTCAGTCTGACGTCACTAGCCGTGTCTGGGCCTAAACTCCGCTGCAGGTCCATATATCAAACGATCACTATGGCATTACTGAGAGTTGAAAAACTGTCTAAAGTCTTTCAT
>NW_005187413.1:6303083-6322152 GCF_000239375.1 Pundamilia nyererei
TAACTAGTAACTATAATTAATTACTTTTTCAAAGTAACTTGCCCAACACTGGAGCTGAGTATTGATGATAGTAAGTAACAGCTAGATGCTGTTTCCATTTGTACCCGGGCCGGTACGGGGAGGTCATTGTGAACCCAATGTAAGAGTTTTTGTATGTTAGCTGCCCAATAGTAGTGTCTAAAATTGGGCAGGCGAAGACCACCGTCATTGAATAGATTTACAAACTCTAGCTTGTTTCCCACCCCACATGAAATGTGACAGAATCTTTTCTAACTTATTGAAGAATGCTTTAGTAAGAAGAATAGGGACATGTTGAAAAAGATACAAGAATTTGGGGAGGACAGTCATCTTTATCAGATTAACTCTGACAATGGTAGTGAAGTCCAATGGTCACAGTCTTTCCCAACGTTTTCTAATAGGGATAGAAAATTCTCCCTCATCATTTTAGGTATAGAAGAAGAAATAAAAACCCACAGATATCCAAATCTGGTTTCTGTCCACTTAAAGCAGGGGTCCCCAATCCCAGTCCATGTGGGCCGGTGTCCCTGCAGGTTTTAGATGTGTCCTTGATCCATCACAGCTGATTTAAATGATAAATTACCTTCTCAACATGTCTTGAAGTTCTCCAGAGGCCTGGTAATGAACTAATCATGTGATTCAGGTGTGTTGACCCAGGGTGAGATCTAAAACCTGCAGGGACACCGGCCCTCGTGGACTGGGATTGGGGACCCCTGTTCTATAGTCTTGCTAATGACCTACTAGGTGTGTTGCAACAGGGACACATGGAAAAGTTGCAGGACAGCGGCCCTCGAGGACTGGAGTTTGAGACCCCTGCCATATAGTATAGCTGCCAATGGACAGATTCAAGGTTTCGATGGTTACAACCTTGTGCAGTAAAGAGGATGTTGTATTACAAGATACAATAAGCCAGCTGATCGAGTTGTTTCACTAACTCATCTACACAAGACATTTTGTATCGCAGCCATGGGAGCTGACTTGAACTGACAACTTCAATCTCCATGTTTCAACTTTATTGTCAAAATAATTTCGAGTTAAATCTCGTAATTATGACTTTATTCTCAAAATCAGTTGCACATTGATGATTTTTGATGGCTACAGTCTCATTGTTTTATATTTCAACTTTCCCTCATATATTGTCTTAAAAGTCTGATGGATGATTATAAAGAAATTAAAGTTTTCCTCACATGCAGCTGAAACAGTCATGCCTTGAAAACATGCTTTCTTCTCACATTCATCCAGGCTGCTAAATTCTTCTGCTCTGTGGTGCTTTGTAGTTTCTTTACCTTTTTGTCATCTCGCTTAGACGTCCTGTCTTTTTTTTTTTTTTAATTAAAGCAGACTTCAGCACTTCATCCTTTGTGATTGTAAATGCTTAAATAAAACAACTTGAAGAAACAGGTGTGACTCTCCCTTTCAACAATTTTAAGTACACATATATTTGTAAATTGTATACATATGTACACAGCCTTCTGCTGCTTACATTCTTTCTATTTCATCTGTAGATATTTTGAACATCTTATATCTCTATTGTATTTCTTCTATTGTACCCATTGTAGTTCTTTATAGTTGTTTCTATTGCTTTTAAATAATCATTTATCCTATTCATGCATTTTAAGTGGATTTTTTCACAGCAAAGGAAGAATGTCATTGCACAGGGAAACAAATATCTTTACTCTGCATATGACAATAAAACTTTGATACACTAAATTATGTTTTTTTTCTTACGTGGCCCTCATTTAAAAGGTTCCCCCCCCTCTTTTTTCCCTTGCCCCTCCTCTCCGTCGGCCAAAGCAGGCACACCTTTCCCTCCGTGGTCCTCCAGCGTTTCTTACCTTCTTGTCGCTGCTTTGAGCCTCGTTGTCTGGCTGTGAACTCTCACCCCAGCTGCTTGGGAAATGTCATACAGGCAGAGGCCCGTGCTGCAGTAGGGGGGCGTAATAGGAGGAAAAAATAACATTTTCACTGCTCTCACTGCATCTTTTTTTATTCGCGTCTCTGAGGTGCAAGTGCCACATCCCCGCTACCAACACCACCAGCAGCAGCAGCAGCAGCCGCCGATAACTAACCGCAGTCTCAATGCTCACCTCGCATTAGGACTGATATTTAAAAAAAAAAAAGAAAAGAAAAAATCCGTGCCAGACATGTGAGTAGCAAACCATCGCTTGTCGCTCTCCACTTACCCGGTGATTGCTGTGCGCTCTCGCTATTGTATCCTCACACCAACGAGAACAGATGGTCATTGAACTGTGTCGTTGTGCTTTTGGTGTCACTGTGCTGTTTTCGTGGCTGCACGATCGCGTTTGCGGGGCAGGCGGCAGCCTCGCTGGCGGCTTGTTTTGGGCTCTGCGTCGGCTTGGCTAATTGAGCAACGAGGCTGTGATTTTTCGGCTGTAAATAGCTCAGTGGGAGGGAGACCCATTCATTCAGTGGCCGTGTGATAAGTGTGTGTGATGTAGCTATTAGCTCTTTAGCCCGCTTGCACTCACCCCCCCCTTCCAAGGTAGCCGTGGATTTGGTGTGGAGGCAAAACCAGCCTGGTGTTTCCAGTCAGATGCGGAGGCCCAGGTTAGAGCGCACATAATGCGGCGGTGTTGATGTGAAATGTGTTTTTGGCCCCTCTGAGGAGCACAAACTGAGCTGGAACCACAAAGCTGATGCAGATGCGTGCACGGGGACGCAGGGGATCATGCAGGAGGTCTCGTTATTCGCTTGTGATCTGGGATGTACTTCAGTGCAAGGAACTCCCTGTACTTTTTTCTTTGACTGACTGTAGTATTCTTAAGTGTTCTGCGGGGTTTGTTTGGATTATTGCAACGATTCATTGGTGTACTTACTTCCTTTAAACGCCCCCCTTTTTTCTTTAAATCCCAAACTTCCACATTGGCATTACCGGAGCTGTCTATTTCCTCAATTCCTCTATTTCCCGCATTTGATTGGATGCTTTGGTACTAGAAAGCTGGCATGATGAGTAGAAATATAACTGCAAGATACTGTGTTGCATTCTTAGGCTATAATTTGACTAATTAGGGTATTTACTCCATTATATATCTAGAAACACTACTGACATCCAGCCATTACACCGTCATCTCTAAACAGTCATGTTTTTTGTTTTGTTTTTAATAACCTTAAGAATAAATAGTCTTATTACAGTTTTTGGTCCTCAAAGATTATAAAATAGCTACATGAATTTCTGAATTTATTGCTTTTTGTAATTAAATTTGTCAGCATGTAGTTGAAAGGTGATGGGAAACGTGCGGAGGAGGAGATGACATGCAACAGGTTCAGAGTTTTAAAACTCTGGGATGTTCACAATGACCAAACTCATGCTTTCCATATGGTTGAAGACAAGGTTCCTGCAATGATTTCCAACTCTTCTACTCCTCCGTCCCTCATGGTTTCAGGGGGAAGAACATTAATCCTCTTTGGAAGATGTCAATCCAGCAGACTAACTGGCTTGTGATGCCAATGCCCAGCAGAAGATCCTGGGACTGAGACGCAGATCCCTTTACACTGATGGCCTGGACTGAGTAAGTCATTCAGTGTTTGTTTATTTATTTTTATATGAGCGCTGTGTGTGATAGTGTTTGCTTCATCCGTGACAGGTTTCAGCTGGCCTGCTGAAGCTATGGGGAGCTGTTGGAGCTGTCTATACAGAGACCCCATCCGAGACAACCATCTCACCAAATTTAAGGTCAGGAATCCCCCAAAATCTTGTATATGTTTTTTTTTTTCCCCTCCTTACATAACAACTGTCCATTTGTGTCCATTTAAACTGTAGTAAACTGACGTGCCTTCCCCTTCACTTCACGTCATGCTGTTTCCGCCTCTGCTAGGTCACAAATGTAGACGATGAGGGCAACGAGCTGGGCTCTGGGATCATGGAGCTCACCCAAACTGAGCTCATTCTTCACACACGTAAGAGGGACGCCATCCGGTGGCCATATCTCTGCCTGCGTCGCTACGGCTATGACTCCAACCTGTTTTCTTTTGAGAGCGGCCGCCGCTGTCAGACCGGGCAGGGTGAGTAACATTTTCTCTGATTTTCTGCTTTGGTTACACACCTGTAGAGTCGCTGTGGGAGCTGTTGTTGTTTTGTGCGTCTTTTTGTACTAACCTAGGTTGTCCTTGTAGTATCTTTAGGTGTGGGCCACTTTGGGTAATTTGAAAGGATTCAAATGTAAGTCATGCAATCTGCTCCAATTCATTGAACACTCATCAAAGGATGACTTGGTGTGTGTGTGTGTGGGGGGGGGTGTTTGTGAAATTAAGTACAACTCTTATTTTAAAGGCAGTCAGAGGTGAGCTTGCGTGCTTACATTTGTGGAGAGCAGATTACTGTGTTCAAGAATTAGTTTGAAGAAAATCTGGAGCTTCAGGTGAAAAACAAAGCAGGGAGTTTTGACTTTTTCTCCTCAGCTCTGGACAAGAGCTGTGATGATCTGCGACACAGGAACTCAAATGGGACATAAACTGTTAACCGACGGCTATCCGTCGATGTCCACCCGACAGGAAAAAAATGTCAGTCTTTTGAAGCAAGTGATAGATGAAGTGACCGAAATTAATCCAGAAGTGAAACTGGTATTTTTGCATTGCACCACAAATCATGTGGTGTCATGTAAGTCGGTGCTAAATATTAACTGTAGTTGATGTAACTAAAATAATTAACTTGGTCGGACTTTGGCTTCACTGCTGGCCGAGCACTTCAAGTCCCTGCTGGATTTTTTTTTTATTCTCCTCTCAAAGAGGAGAAGTTTACCCACATGATGAAACATGCTCAGAAGATGTTGGCTCTCTTTGGATCTACCTTCATATGTGAACAAACATTCTCAGTGAGGAAGTTAAACAAATCCATATACAGAACCTCTGTGGCCATTTCCACCTGAGGCACTGAACCTGACATTAATGCAGTTGTTCAAGTCCCAAAACAAACCAGACTTCTCTCTCAGTGATCGAGAAAAAAGGAACCGACCACCTCTGTAATATGGCCGATGTCTCTTTCAAGTAAGAAGAGACCTTTGTACGTCCTAAACGTGTTGTCATTGTGCTCTGGGTTTTTTTTTGTTGTTTTTTTTTTTTAAAAATAGGAATCTTTGCATTCAAGTGTTCTCGGGCAGAAGAGATCTTTAATCTGCTCCAGGAGCTGATGCAGTGCAACAGCATCAACGTGGTGGAAGAGTCGATGATGATGAGTCGGAGCGGTCACACACCAGAGATGGACATGTCTCGCACACCACAGACACCCAACAGTGAGTCACACAACACCAAACGCGCACACAAACAAAAGGATGCACTTTGAGACTAATTGCAGATGTTAGATGCAGTAATCCGTCGCTAAATTTAGCAGAACTTGTACAAAAAAGGCTTTGCAACTTTATTTTGGAGTGTTTTTCTTAAGCTGATGAACTATTTTCCCACACACTTTCTCAGAGTGATGAGTCTATCACCATCTTTACTTCTGAATGACTCAGCCTCTTTAGGAAACTCTTTTTATACCAAGTCATGCTACCGAGCTGTTGCCAGTTAACCTATTAAACGGTTTCTTTGAGTCTTTGGTTGCCACTGTTTAAACAGTTCCTGGCATCAAAATGAGATGAAACGGCTGCCTGATAAGTTAAATGCCTAATCAGTGTGTGAGAAATGGAGGTTTCCATGTCACATTCTTCTAAATGACATATTAGACCTTTTCATTCTTGAAATGCTTAATCTTGAACTCATAATTGAAGAAAAGTTGTCAGTTTCTGGAGAAAAACAAATTAGCCTCTTTTCCCCATTAGGAGTTTTATGAGACGCCTTTCAGGTTATGAAGTTTGCCCCAGTTTTGTCATATTTGTTTACAGTCTCTGCTACTTTAGTGAGAGGCAGGTAGCCTGTCCAGGACCTAATAGCAAAGTGGAACGCTTACTGAGGAGCCTTTAGGTTAAAGAGCCCAAGATTTCCATTCAAAATCAGTGAACACCAAAACAGAGCCAGAAGAGAGTCAGTGTTGAGCAGTCATGTTGCTCATTAATGGTTGCATGTGTTAAAGAAGACAACAGTTTGGCAACAGGTTCACTATTTGAAGGTAAAATAGTTTCTACTGCCCCCAAGTGGCGACAACATCAATTGCTTCAGGTTTAACCAACAAATGCGTAGTGACATCTCATCTCATTTCACACTTTGAAGCGTAACACAGCCAGAAAGACTTGCTTTCATTATTACATTTACATTACTGTATTAGGAAAAGACGCTACCATGTCAGCTAACTGAACCTCTGTAAATGCACTTCAAGCATTCCTTCAAGCACTTCAAATGGTCCTAAAAATGGATATCACTGTTATCCTCTTTGGCTGGAGGATAAAACAAAAAAAAACAAAACATGAAAAATCAAAACATTGTCATATTTTATTTTTGATTGTGAAAGTGCTGCTGGTCTTAAAAGGTTTGCTTTGGTGAAGTTCCTTCTTCTTTGGTGATTTGTTATTCTTGTTGATATAATCCCTTTTTAATGTTTTTTTTAAAATTAATTTTTTATTTTTTATGTATCCACTGATTTACTGCAAAAAGGATTTTAAATAACACTTTAACATTTAATACTTTACGTGACAGCCTCACTTGATTTATTTATTTATTTTTCTTTACCTGTACCAGCTCCAGCATTTCCTATCCAGGCTTTTCCCAATGGATACCCTGGTTATCCAATCAGAGGAGATTCCTCTCAACCATCGATTGCTGATGATCATGGACATAGCCTCATGGGTTTGGAAGACCAGGTGAGACCTCTGAGTGCGCTTTTAACTGGACTTTAGCTGTGATGTTTCGCCAATGTAACAAAGTCTTTATTTTCTCTTACAGACCCACACCTATGTAAATACTGTGAGCATGGAGGGGGATCTTTCCATGCGTCATTGTGTGCACTCTCTACCTGAGGTACGGCCTAGCACTTTTCCTGAAACAACACGGGGAGCCATGCCTGTAGGGGGCCAAGGAAATCCGCAGTCCAACCTGCGGTGCTGTCCCCTCGAGGAGCATAAAGATCCTCAGGTGTTCCTACAGACGTCCTCGCAGGAGGTCAAATTCATGCTGGGTCCCACTCCAGCGCAACGGCATCTGCTGGAGAGAGAGAGAGAGAGGGAGAGGCACGGGCACAATCCTCACAACCTTCAGCCAGTAGAGGGCGCAGCAAGCTCAGAGACGGAAGGAGACGAGCCCTCTATGCACCTGTGCAACTCTCACTCCTACCACCATTTCCATCATCACATGCACCGGCACCTGGGCCATGAGCACCAGGAGGGCTGCCAGAGTGGCGAGCTCACGTACGAGAATATCAACGGCCTGCGAAGTGGCCGTAAGCAGCGTCTGAGTCCCAGCAGCGTGTCGCAATCCGTAGGTTCAAGCAGCAGTAGCAGCACCGGGGACAGTCATTCTCACTCCCTCTTACACGGTCACGGGCCGACATCGCTACCCCCGCAGGGGTACTCCTGTGAGAGGGGCATGGGTGGAGCTCATCGTCGGACAGCTCTGCTTAACTACGAGAACTTACCCTCTCTGCCGCCGGTGTGGGAGTACAGCGCTCTCCAGCGGGATGATGAGCAGGAAGAGGAAGACGATGACCAGGATGATGAGGAATATGAAGAAGAAGAGGAAGATTTTGATGAGTACGAATTCTCAGAAGGCCCCGGGACACCCAATGGTTACCATCAAGACGGCCGGGGCATACACAGAGACGCCCTGCAGAACTATGTCAACACAGAGCAGGTCCAGCCTCCCCGGCTTCGACACGCCTGCCCGCCGCATCCACGGCCGTGTCACCCAGACAGAGGGGGGCGAATATTTAGCTTTGATTTCCGCAGACGATCGAGGTCAGGGGTTGGAGGTTGTGAGCACAGCCACATGCCTCCTTCGCGGCAGCTGAATTACATCCAGGTGGACCTGGAAGGAGAGCCTCCCTGCCAAGCCCTCAGCAGCGGGGGTGCCCAGACCCAGCCACAGCACCAGCGCCTACCACCCAAAAAATGTGGTCCGCAGGCACCCCGGCGCAGCGAATGCTACGCAGTCATTGACCTAAAGAAGACCGCTGCCATGTCCAACCTGCAGAAAGCTCTGCCCAGGGATGATGGGACTTCCAGAAAGACTCGCCACAACAGCACAGACCTGCCTCTGTAAATGGTGTTCGAACTGAAAAGGAGCAATGAAGACAGATGAAGGCTTATCCTCATCTTAGCACACTGGACCCTTCACTGTCATCCATCCATTCAACTGTCGGGCTGATCAGTACAGTACAGGTACCTAATTAGAAACTTACTGAAACCTAACTGTGCATATACAAGCAAAAGAGAAATCTCTGAGGAGAATTTGCCATTTTATTTTGTGTTGTCAGATATTTGGTGTAAAGCTCTCTGGAGAAATCTGCATTTTTTTTTTGTTGCAGATAATTGCTGGATATTTGAATATTATTATATCTAACCATAAAGTCACATATGTGTATGTAAAATATATGTATATTTGACTTTTGGCTTAGTTTGGCCGAGAGTTTAGCAGAGAGTTATACGTAGAAGCAGTCGTTGCCATAATGTTTTAGTGCAAATCTTTTAAAACCATCCACACTCATAAATGTTGTTGCTCCTATCATATAGTTTGCCAAACACTTGAGTGTCAGAGTTATAAACCTCATCTCCGAAATTATGTTGTTAGCATGAAGGATGGTAATGGTTCCTCCCAGATACTGGTCAATGTTCATACCTCATCAAAAGCACTTAAATCTAATGTTGTGGCTAGTAGAAGAGACCATTATTTGTTACTGTATGCCTATAGAGCATTTTGCACACAATCCTATGGAATTGTATTTCATCTTTTTTTTTTTTTCCTTTTTTAAGGAGTTATTTAGTTCAGTCCTAGCTTAAAAAAAGAGATGGCTTAAACAAATCGAAGAGAATGTGATATTTGAAGAAATATACTAAACTAAATGATGGTGAAAGTAGCACACATGCATTAAATGAGCTTTAGCTCCCTCCTGTCAACATGCAGCAATTGAAAAAGTAGCATATCAACTCTGATCACACCTCCTGCTTATCATCTCAAACCTGCAGGAGGTTCACGCTTGTCACGTTGCACTTTTGACCCTGGGCCGCTGAAACGCTCTTTGTCACCACTCCCGCGCCACTGGAGCCACAGGTTGTGTCCTTTTACCAAAAACAGGGGTTCAAACATTTCCCGGAGATAATAATGTAGATAGTTTATTTAAATGTTCTTGACAGAGACGCTGATAACCTCAAATCGTGGCATTAAGCTATAACCTCACACAAAATGTTGTCAGTTATCAGGTACGGATGTTCTGTTTGAAAAGGGTTGTTGCAAAATCATCCACTGAAGATTTTTGTGAGAGAAATTGTCAACCAATTAACAGATATTTATTTATTTATTTATTTATTTATTTATTTCACTTTAATTTATTCTCTCTCTCTTTTTTTGTTTTGTTTTGTTTTCCACGTGACGACCAGCGTTTTGTAGTCCAGTTGGTAATATGGAGACCAAAGTTTCACCTCAGATTACCACTGGACACTGATGTATTACTGTTATAACTGTGCTTAATTATATTTTAAACAAAAGAAAGACTGTATTTATATTTTAAGTGCCAAAACTTAATTCCAAACTGTACGATGAATAAAATCAAATGTGCCATTTGGGTTGGTAGAAATCTATAGGACAGAAAGGCATAAGAGGAGAACAGTCAGAAGACAAAAAGGAAAAAAGAAAATCCTGCTTTTTAAGGATAACACAAGCTAAAATAATAAAATCTGCACATTCCACCTCATCCACATCGACAGCCATTTCGAAGGGGCATATAAGAATGGTAATCTTGTGGTCTGATAATCACTGTTAGGGTGGTTTTTATGCTGCTACTTGTACATACTGACAGTAGCCCATGTAAGCTACATGAAAAAAAAAAAGTGATGTCAGATCCTTATCATATCGTTGATAGAAGTAGCATTGTTGTGTTCTCCTGAGATTTTTTTGTTTTGCTTTGTTTTCTCAGAGCTGTAGAAATGTCACATACCATTTAATTGAATATTTTATTTGACCAATATTTCATGTAATCGAGATTGTTTTCTGATTAACTGTCTGGTATGGGGAGAGTTAATGGAAGCACACGGATCTCTCTTTCTTTGTTCTGCTTTTTTTTTTTTTTTTTTAAATGAGCGTTCACATCAGGGTGATGTTTTCAGCCTATAAAGGAAGGCCAGATGTTCTATGTTTACACATGTGCGGGCCTTCAAATGCAGATGTATTGTGGCATTAAGCTGAAGTTGGTCTTTTTTTTTTTTTTTTTTTTTTTCACACATTTTTCTAAGCATTTCCATTAAATGAGACAAAAATGTATTTTTTAACATCTGTGCATGAATTGAAGTATTCACGCTGAGTGGAAACAACCTTTTAAAATGTGTTAAGAATAAACAGAGCCCAACCAATTTATTGGTGTGCAGATGTTATCGGACGATATTAGCTGTTTGCTGATATATTAGTGTTAGGGTTTATAATTTTCAATAAATAAAAATTAAAAAGGTAGAGAAGAGACAAAAAAAAAAACACCCTTTAACCATGCTGTTGATGTTGCATGGTTTGTCCAACAGAGGGCACTCAACAGCGACAAAACAACCAGCTGATCCAAGCAGAGTTGGCCAGAGTGTAAAGTCATAAATAAATAACAAGAAAAAAAAATGCTGGGTAATTCTTTTTGTTTAATGTGCCTGAAAGAGAGAAAACAAAATAAATGTTTATATCGCAGTATTGGATATTAGTATCTTAAAAATTTGTAAGGACTCTTATGTGCTTACGTGAAGCTGAAACCTAAAACCTAAATTCTTCTGTTCCCTGAAACTATATATTATCATATTTCAATTCCCACTTCAGATATTTTCCTCAAATAGAAAAACAAAACAGAAATAAAAACTTGTGTGAACCATTATAGATGTAAAATTTTGAATTATTGCTCAAATATTGTTGTACTACTGTTACTTTCAAGATAAAGTAGTAAATGTTCAGATTTTCTAAAATTTGATAATATGTAACCAGCAAGTTTTTTTGTTTTGTTTTTTTATAAAAATATTTTTGCCCTAATTACTTATTTAAAATCTTCAGATAATTAGTTAAAAGATGGCTACCAATATAAAAAAATCTGCTACTAATGTTTTATTTTAAGTGATCAAAAGGATTTTACAACAACAAATGTTATCTATCATTTTTTTTAACAATCCATTTAAAACTACAAACATTAAACCTGAAACTGTGAAACTCTCAAATGATTGACAAAGCAGTTAATCAGCTTTCATTGTAGTAAAATAAGTGTAACTTAGCTTGCTAACTTTACATAAAAGTTGCTTGTTGTTTTTGATTTTGTTCTTTGACAAAAACACGTTAACTCTCCTATTTATAAAGGAAAAAAAAAAGACCAACTTGTAGCTGCCGTTTTTGCTAGATTTGTGAGGACATTGTTGTGATACATCAGAGGGATGTTTACATTTTTTGCAATAATATGTAATTCATTGTTTTGCCAATCCAAATTGGACCAATATTTGAAGATTATTGAAATGTATAGTCTAAA
Organism: Pundamilia nyererei; assembly: GCF_000239375.1. NCBI lineage: Eukaryota > Metazoa > Chordata > Actinopteri > Cichliformes > Cichlidae > Pundamilia > Pundamilia nyererei. The sequence continues at coordinate 6,314,683 of NW_005187413.1, forward strand.
GAAGTGTGGTCTTAATGTATTTAATCATGTTTGTCTATGAATCTTATTATTTGAGATACAATGTTCATTTGTCAGCCTCAGTAGAGTGAATTTAACTTTAAAAAGAAAAATGTTTTCTTGACTGTCAGTTAGCTCAACATGAACAGTGCCATATATTATGTTACCATTGCCAATACTTCAGAGTTTATTGCATTACATTTTTCAAAGCTGTGGTGATGTATCATAAACGACTCCGTAAGTCAATCATTCATTTTCTCAGAATAATGTTACGTGTGGTTTTATAGGTGTTATAAAATTCTGCACCATTACCGTGATTGCCACTGTTTATTGATTAATAATCAATGACGTTTAAGTAATTGTTTTTCAAATCATTCAGCTTCAAAATACTTATCTCATCGCTGCTGAGGTCAAACGAACTCGGGGGCCATAAGATAACGGCACCCACCTCATTACTCACTGTGATTGGCCTGGTGCCGATGCTATCTCAAGCATTTACTTTTCATAAACTTTAGTATTTATGCCTAAGGCATGATTCACACAGGTGTCTATGAGGTTGTCAGTGTGGTGTGGTTGTTTCTGCTTGTGCAATCTGCAGGGCAAGTGGCAACGAGTCCTCCCATTAGGTTCCCCAAAACAGCATTTATTTGAAGGGGTTGTTTTAAAATAAAAGTCAAAATAAAAATAATATATACTTTGTGTTTACTGTGAAAGCGTAATTGCATACCTTATCCATTAAAAAATAAAAAATAAAATCTTGTTGTGCCTTGCATTTTCAAGCTGAAGAAATATCTTTACTGCCATTGATTGTAGCATCCTGATGGAGAAAAGAAAGTCAGCACCTCTTGAAGGTTTGGAGACAGAAAGCAAAATAGCCTTTTAGTCTTTTGTGTTGTACTTTGTAGTCAATCCTGATGGTCAATCACTGTATTTTTTTTTCCCTCTTTATTTTTCTTAAATGAAGTTTGTTAAAAGAGAAGTTTGGCATTTTCGGAAAAATGAATATTTGCTTTCTTACTAAGAGTTAGATTGATGCCACAGACACTTATGTGATGTGAAAGATGTAGACAGCTTTGTGAAGCCCTGGTTTGAAGCCTCAATTTTAGCATGTCATCTGCTGCCATGATGGGTTTTTTATTTGGCACATTTTGAACAGAGGGTGACATGCTAATTTATCAGCTAACGCTGGCAATCTTGGGTAACTTGGAGAGCACATTGGTGTTAAGTAACATAACACTAAAATACTAAAAGAAAATTTTTAAAAAATAGAATTTCATTTTGTTTTTGTTTTTTTTAAAATACTATTTTACTGTTTAATTATTTGAAAAAGCATAGGGGAAGGCTAGTAGACAGCTAATGCTAGCAGCCACTTGTGTTGGTAGGCTAACTACCTTTTAAAATGCTGTTATAAAAATATTCATAACTCACCACTTTAGAGTTGTTATGAAGTGATAAATTGATTCATTTTTTATTTTTTTTAGTTTACACGGTTTAAAAATGCTTATTTATCCTGAATGACTTGCCAGTTCAGCAGCTTTATGTGTGTTAAAATGATAAGGTTTATCATGCTCCCACCTAGCTTAGCTCAACTTGACTTAGAGACTGAAAAGCATCCTATCTTTATTTGCAGGCGCTCTGCTTGTCAAAGTCCTGCTCAGCTGATTTTGTGTTTTTAAAGCCAAATGAATATAAAAATGGACGTTCAGGAGCAAAGAGGAGTACTGTCAGTGAAGTTAAGCTATCTAGAATGACTACTGTACATAAGAAGCATACTGTGGTAGTATTATGAATCGTTTCTGTCTGACAAAATGTTTAAGTTTGAAACACGTGGATAAAATGTCTATTTTTAATCTTTTCTGAAGGTGTCATTATAGTTGAAGAAAAGAGACATACGCTTGATTAATTTCTGAGACTTCTCGGAGAAATCCAGTTTGCCAGCTCAAGTTTGGGTATTAAAATGTGAATTCACATTATTAACAGCATTGTTAAATTTTTTTATTTTATTTTAATTTGATTATTTTATTTGTTAAGCACTGTAGTTAAAATAGAAATTGCCGAGGCTCAGAGGTGTTGCTTGGCAGATTCCACTACCTTTGGACTTAAACAGGGCAGCTGCTTCAGGTAGCTGACAATCTTCACGCTGAACTAGCAGTCTGCAAGCGGCAGCTTTATATTTACTGTAAAGACATGAGATTGGTGGTGTTCTCATCCAACTCTTGAAGGCAGATAAAGCATTTTTCCTAAAAATGTGGGACCATTCTTTTAAGTTGTTGAAATTGAATCTGAATATTTCAGAGTTTTTATTTGAGCCAACTTGAGACGCACAGTGATTTGTAAAAGTCTGAGCAGTGAAAAAGCCAAACTCAGTATGACTGGAAAGGTGTGAATCATGACTAGTGTGTTGTGCAGCATGCATCGTCGATTATAAGTAAAGATTATTGTCTTTGTCATCTAACCGTCAGGTGACTGATTTCCCATCAGCTGCAGCTTCTGTAGGTATAGCTGAATGAGGAAATAAAACATCATTTTTGTTGTTTGTTTGTTTTTTAATTTTCTTTTGGGGGGGGGGGGGTATATGAATCATGTGTTGGGTTTAAAGAATACAGTGGGAACAGAAAGGCCAGCAGTTATACATCACATCGTCTTCATCAGTGCTTTCCATGAATATTCATAAAAATGGCATATTGTAACACCTCAACTTCTCGTTCATGCTACAAGATCTTTGTCAAAATATAGAAAAGCATCAGAAAACTGTCATATCGTTATTGTTATTATTATTATTGTGTATTTTTATTTTTATTTTAAATCTGGTTTGTTTTCGTCCGGGTGTTATTGCCACCGGGGGTGATGTACATGTACGGGTCTGAGCTGTACATTTTTTTTTTTGTGACTGATTTGTGTATTTACATACAGTTTGGGCTAACTTTGTGACTATTATATGAATTTATGAATTGAATGAGTGCCAAATATGCTTGAGCATGACAAAATCTGGGACCTGCAAGGAGCTGCAGGCACTCTGACTCATCAGAGTGATACCTGAGTGACTCACTGCTGTTGTAGACTCTCCTTGAGTTTTGAATGCACAGCTGAAGGTTTAATCATGCTTAATATTTTTTATGAAAATGAGGGGGGGGACTTCTTTATGTTTTGGTCTCAGTTTGAAAAACTTTCTTCAGATATTTGTTGTACGTTTCTGTGTCCAATCATGGCTTATTAATGAGTATGCAGTGATGGTCTTATCATGCTGCCATTAGAGGTGATTATAAAAAGCTTCATTTGTTGAGATGTCAAAAAAGTCATTTTGTGTCATTTTCATTCTTAAATCATTCCACACAGAGACACGTTGTATGTTATCTAAACTCCTCTTCATCCCAAAAATAAGGTGAGCCTGACATCTGGTGAATTTTACCCTGAATTTTATCAAATATAGAGTGTGGATTTGTCCAAAATGTAAAAGTAAATGTAATTCTAATAATAAAATGAAGCTATGGAAAAAAAACAAACAAACAAAAAAAACTCCGCTGTGCACTAAATGGTGTCTGTTTTTTCTTCATGTCGACATATCAGTAGCAAAGCTTTTTCCCCCCCAGGATCATGTGCCTCGTTGTTCTTACATTATGGCATTTACTGAATTTTTTTTTTTTTTTTACAATCAGAGTTTAAGAATTAAAGAAAAGTGGGGAAGATGTGATTAACGTCATAAGAAACCTGATAACTTTAAGAAGAGAAAAGCTTTGTTCCACAAGCATGTGAAACTGTCCTTATGAAATCCCTGTAATACAATACCCAAAGCGCTGCATTGAAGAGCATTCATCCTCAGGCACGGAAGCTAAGAGGTGAGCTGACAGGAATGCCTTTAGTCAACGGAGATGAGTGATGTTAAATGTATGAAGGCCATCTCAAGCAGAACGAGTAGCTCAATGTCCTGCACAAGAGGATTTATTTACTCTTCAAATTGTGGATTAACCAACAATGAAATAGTGATTTTTATTCCAGATTTATTTTTGCAGCTCAATATTAACATCTTTTAAGCACTTCTCTCTCTGTGCTGGTAATTATATGTACAGAGAACGTGGTTCATGTGAGCATTAGATTTACACCAAAATGTAAATATATTCTTTAAAGCCTTGTGTTCATATAATTGTCTGGTTATTCTATCAGAAAGTAACAAAGCACCACTTTACTGGGAGGCTCGGTGGCTTTAGCTAAAGTGATTAATAAGAGAACATCAGTAGATGTACAATGGCCTTTCACTGTGTCTTGAAACTCATGCCGCTGTTTGTTGCTTGGGTGTCTGATTTCTATGTGAGCATAGAACCTGAAATACCAGAAATGTAATTGGCTGTCTGTGATTCCACAAAGAAACACTTGAGCTCATCATTGAGCAACAGCCAGAGGGATTGTTTCACATGCATTCAAACCTGCAAGCAGCAACTGTGCATTTAAAGGTCGAAGACACAAAGTTTGGTGGATTTATACAGGAGTTACTGCATACCAGCCATACACACACTCATTTTTAGCAGCAGGGGAATTTCACACCTCACAGTGTGCACCTGTCTTCCATTGTATGAAATTAGTAGTCACAATCCCCCACTCAAATCCTAAATGCAGTGCTCTGGTGACTATTTATTATTTGTCATAGTAAATGAGCCCTGCACTAGTTGGATTAAAACAACACTTTTTGCCCCCCTGGTGGTCCTCCTTGGGTCCTCGTACTCTGGGCCCTCTGGGTGTCTGGGACCTGGATCTCCTCCATACCTGCTTCATGTCCTAGGGGACGGGGCTATGGCTCCCCACACTCACTAGCAGATCATTACATGGAGAAACCTTTTGAATACAAGTGTGCTGATCCACACAGGTGTTCACAGACACAAACTACAGCTTTCTTGGCTGCTGCCTCAAAGCACATTGTGCCCTGTCGATCTTGCGTGCTGCACAGTAACATGTAATATTTAGTATCTACTTTTATCTCTCCTGTTAGCTAGTTTATTGTGATGGTGTTGTATTTATTATGTTGCTCTTTTTTTCTTTGTTTTTCTTTTTTTTCTTCCCCTCTTTCTCACCATCTCTTCCCCCCTCTATTTTTTTCTCTTCCTCTTTCTTTCATTCTTTCTCCCTGTCCTATCCCCCAGTCATGTCTGTCCCGTCTGTAACACCCGAAAATCAAATCAAATAAATACATAATTATAATAAAGGTCAATCAAATGGACCAATATGGCAAGGCCATGATAATCCAGTTGGTAAAGTAAATCCGCTTGGCATCTTTCTTGGCCTTCAGACAACAATTCTGATGGCTAAACTGTCCTGTTTGGACAAACCAAACAAACAAACCAAAAACACTTTCAGCCTTCATCTTCACGTGCATCTCAGCATGCAACTAGTTAGCCCACTGTTGCAGTAGATTCATAGGTATCCATCACTCCTGTGGTAGCTTTTGCTATGACTTGCTCCTTCTGTTCCTGTCAGTTGTGCCAGAAAAAAATGGAACAAATTAACTGACTGTTGAATGACACAGAAAGATAAGCAAAATGTGCTTAAACTGAACTTAATTTTATAGACTGTCTTTAAGCATGTCATCAACTACAGCAATGTAAAGGGCAAATTGTAAATGATCTGTTGACAGACTAACTATAAGTAGCTGAAAACTGCACCAATTACAGCACTGTTATTGGTATTTCAGTTGCAAGAAACTTATGGTTATGTAGACCATAAATGGACATTGCATTCTCAGTAAAAGCAATAATGTGAATATAAACCTGTATCCAGTATATTCAAAATGTGACACATTTGTGCTGTAAATACAGCTGCATTCCTCATTTAACATTTATAATCCCCAACTTCCCCATATCTGGAGTAAATGATTTACTATGAAGAAAGTTAAACATATATAAGAAGTGTAGATGACTCTTTTGATGTAAAATAACTAACCTGTGCTTATGAGATAGGAGCTGCTTCCTTCTTGTTTAAAGCCTTAGGGCTTAAAAAGGGTTACCATTTCCTATAGAAATAATACAGTCATCAAAAACATTTCATTCAGTCCTTTCATTCAGTTGCTTGAAGAACCACTGTTAGCAGCAATAACTTGAAGTAATTTTCTGTATGACTTCATCAGTCTTTCATATCATTGGGGAGGAATTTTGGCTAGTTGTTTTTAGAGCATAGCTGCAGTTCATTGAGACTGGAGGCCATGCATTTATTCACAGCTCACGTAAAGGCCTACTGATATCTGGACTACAGCAGCACATCCCTCCACCACCGTGCTTGACTGCTGGTTTGTCTGTGCTAATATGTTTGGTTTTCACTTAACATTATGGCTGTGCATTATGGCTATAATTGTTATGTCTTTTTCTAATGTGATGGACTGTACTAAGTTGTAGTTCTTGTTTCAGCTACTTCTGTGATGTTTGCATGGTCTGACCCCTGAGTAAAATTTGCTTGGAACATCTGTCCCAGGGAAGACTGGCAGCTCTCTCACATGTTTCCCTGTTGTTTTCACTGTAGAATGATGGACTTCACATTTTTGGAAATGGCCTTATACGTCTAACCAGATTGGTGGGCAGCAGCAATTGTTTCTCTAAGATTATTGTTGATGTCTTTCCTCCTTGGGATTGTGTTAACACACACCTGAATCCTCCAGGCCAACAAACTGCCAGAGCTTCTGCTTTTATAAAGGCGCTCACTCTTGATGATGATCAGTTAATCAACTGGATTTGATTAGCAGCACCTGGCTGCTTATTACACTTGTAATTCCTATGGAAGCATTAAGGATGCACTTAGTTTTTCACAGGACTACATAGTCTTGTGAAAACTTTCTTGTTCACATAACTGTGTAAAGTCTAGAGACACCCTTTTCATTGCGTGTATGCATTTTGAGGTTAATGAAGAGTGATGCTGCACACATTATCCTTGTTCGCCTTTACACCTGTACCTGAGGAGTCATGTTAAAGTTAAGTAGTCGGTCTTTTTCATGTGTGTAATTTGCTCTTTCGCTCTCTGTCAGCGTGAATGATTAAGGCTGATCTGCTCACAATTTCTTTTTGGCTTAAAGAAAAATAAAGCCAAGGATGTTTTCTCTTTTCTGCGTTTGATGTGTTGTTGTGAACCGAGATAAGAAACGATGTGGAATCATTACCAAACCTCTGCTGTACAATTAAATAACTAAATAAAATTAGGAACACTCAAAAGTAACTAACTAAAAGCATGGACAACTTCAAAAGTGAGAACTAAGTGGAATGACCTTAGTGCTGCGTTCGATACTGTTGACCATAATATCCTATTAGAGCGATTAGAACTTGCTGTAGGTATTACAGGTACTGCGCTGCAGTGGTTTGTATCATATCTATCTAATAGACTCCAATTTGTACATGTAAATGGAGAGTCCTCTTCACACACTAAGGTCATTTATGGAGTTCCACAGGGTTCGGTGCTAGGACCAATTCTGTTTACATTATACATGCTTCCCTTAGGCAGTAT
>NW_005187413.1:6336710-6348245 GCF_000239375.1 Pundamilia nyererei
AAGAATTGGGTAAACAAGTTTGAATTTATTCAGAATTTTCGGTAATCTACACAGGGTTATAAGTATGCATGCAGACACAAATATATTTCTACACTATCATTTAAATACTTCCATAAGTAGGGCTAAAGCCAAGGCATATTAGAGTAACTTCTTGTTATGTAAAAGTGTGAAAGCGCATTAAGTTAATTGCATTGGATGCCAAAATGTCAAAGCAAAAATGTCTGCTGCTGTATTTTAAGAAAACATATAAATTTTTAGTCAAAACAGTGAAATTTGTTTTATATGACAAAATAATATATAGTCCAAAATAAGTATTTGGCTTGCTATTTTCCGCCAGCAAAGTGTGCAGTTGCCAATTTGGAAGTGTGTCATGGGATTCAAGTCAAAGCCCTGGGACATTTTTCTTTGTATCTCTGGTATATGGAATATGTTTGTGGAAACAAATGACACCTGATCTTTCAGCTGAGCTTCTCTGCACTTACACTTGCTTTCAACTGACATATTCTAATATAATTTATATTTAAGTCACTTAATCTTATAAGCAGTGAACCCGTGATGGAAGCTAGGGGATAATGAACTATTGCTAATTGCTAATAAGAGACTGCAAGAAGCATTCCTTTAATCTGAAGTTCATAGAGATGTCCCCAGTAGAGTGCCGTGAAGTATAGTTTATTGCTTTAACAACTGGCATGTTCCACGAGGATTCATGTGAATTTGTTAGAGGAGAATATTTCATTATTTCATTAATATATTTCAATATATTAGCTTCTTTTAGCCACCAAACATCTGCTTTACCAACAGTATGGTTTAAAAACCAGTGCACTTCACATGCATCAGTGTCAGTAACCCAAGTTCCAGCTTCCATTAGCCCTTGTGAAGCAGGTGTAGTTTCCGGGATATGGTTCTACATCACGAGGGACCTGCAGGAAACAGATAGTGGTGAGTGTGACAATTAGTATCATAAGTGATTGAAGAGTTTTGGAACGGCAGTAAAACATCTCAGAACTGATGGACTATTATTACTGTCCAGTTTAAAAGGCACCCTCCTAAGCAATTGGAGACTTTAGACTGTGGGGCTGTCCAAAACATTCAGTCTAGCCATACATTTTTGTCTGATCATCATGTGGCCATTGTAGCCTTACTGCTTGGAGGTCCTGCACTAACCTCCATCTTTGTGATAGGGATGCTTTCTTTACAGGAAACAGGTGTATTACACATGGAATCTGGGCACTCTTTTACCCCTGCCTTATTTAAATCTTCTGCTTCTTTTTTTACTGGGTACTTTCTTTGGTGAGACCTATAAAATGATTTAGGGGGTATTTTTACTGGTTCTATTCCTTTAATATGTCCAACATCCGTGGACCCCTTTGACAACAATGTGTCTGGAATGTCTTTGTGTGGTTTCTCCTCTTCTGTTGTAAGAAAACCATGGATACCTGTCACTATCCCCGGTCATCTAGATGTATTTCTTTTCTTATTTTTGTGCTCCAGTTTAACCTGGTAACATATGCTTTCAAAGAGGGAGAGTACTGTACGCCTGGGTGTCTCTTTTCTTCAGCCCAATCCCTTGTTTCCTCAAATCTTGTTACAAAGACTTCTAAATCCTGCCACCTCTCAGTTTTCCTTTTCGCTAATGACACGTTAGGAGCTTCAAATCCTCTGTACTGGCCTTTTTCTTCAGGGCCTAATTTACAGGCCACCACTATGCTCCCTTCCAATATAAAGCTGTGAGGAATAAAGGGGCACTTTGGGTTTGAAGAAGTTTCTGCTCATAAGCTGCATCTGAGCCCGGGTCGTCTTTGTAAGACATGGTGCAGTGTATGCCTATTGTGTTTTGGATGTCTGTGTAAGGTCCTGCTCTGCGTCGTGTCATGTCATGCAACTGTGGTGTCACACTGCTGGGGCCACTTGGTACTATGTCCAAACTATACCAGTACCTGGGTGTTTTTGCTGAGAAATGTACAAATGTATCTGTACCATTTTTGTTCATCCTGTCCACCTTCATTCCATTAACCCAGGTAATACAGAGTTCACCTGAGCAACTGGTCCGTGGTCCGGTGGATTTTGTTGTCACTGTGAGATTTTCCCCTTTGTCTCAACTGGAGACACTGGTCAGTCACACACAAACCATTTTAAATAGCTAGTTTTTTTTCCAATTTATTTTTATTTTATGGTTATTTATTATTATTATTATTAACATGCACAAGCCCTCAAGTGCCTGACTCCTAGTAATAGGCCTACTTTATTTTCCACTCGAGGTTCCGTGTTAGTGGCCCAGACCGCTTGCTCCCAATTCAAGTTGCTCCTCTGGTTCATGGATCTTGTCACACTTCTAGTTGCCTCTGCTCCCGGCCTCTATGTCCTCAAACGGTGTTTTTAACAACACTGGGGGGGGAGATCTTTGATTGTAAGGAATCCCAGACACCCCTGTGCTTGGTCTCGGTCGCGTTCCCGAGGCGAGTGGGGTAGATGGATCTGACTCGAAGGACCAAACTGTCAGAATAAAACTAAACAAAAATAAGGAAAAGTCAAGAACTGGAGCGTTTGTTCTTGCAAGGGACCAAAAGCATCGCTTTTGCATCGCACAAGGTTTCATGCAAGGGGTCGAAGGGGGAAGTCCCCAGTGAGCTTTTTATTAAACTTTGTTAATCCGACCCTCCTTTGCCTTAAGACTGTCACACAATAACATTTTTCCTTCTACAGGCTTCTCACGAGGACAGTTATGAGTGTGTGTACTGTAATGAGCAGATAACTTTAAAAAAAAAAAAAACTGGGCATACTTCCAATCACTAAGCGCACTGAGTTTATCCTTCAGTATCATACAGCTCATACTAATTAGAAAACACTGCATAGGATATTTTTTCCAAAATGGAGCCTCAATTTATATGAACAAATTGGAGTCTATTAGACAGATATGATTCAAACCACTGCAGCGCAGTGCCTTTAATACCCACAGCATTCTCTAATCACTGTAATAAAATGTTATGGTTAACAGTATCAAATGCTGCACTGAGGTCAATGACAAGCACTGAGATGAGTCCACTGTCAGAGGCAATAAGAAGATCATTTGAAACCTTCACTAAGGCTGTTTCTGTGCTGTGATGGGCTCTGAAACCTGACTGAAACTCTTCAGATAAACCATTCCTCTGCAGATGATCTGTTAGCTGTTTGACAACTACTCTTTCAAGGATTTTTGAGATAAAAAGAAAGTTGGAAATAGGCCTTACCTAGGATGACTACTGCCAGCTTGAAGGGATGTGGTACATAGCTGGTAAATAGATTTAGGCTCATCATATTTAAGATTGAAACATTGACACACATTAATGGCAGGAGGAATGGGGTCTAAAAGACACGTTGATGGTTTGGAGGAAGTAATTACTGAAGTTAACTCGGAAAGATCAATTGGAGAAAAAGACTCCATCAATGGTACTGAAGGTATCTGTAGATAACGTTACATATGTGAGATGATTATGAGTAGTTTTTTTCCTAACGGTTAAAATTTAATTTGTGAAGAAGTTCATGAAGTCATTACTAGTGAACGTTAAAGGAATGGTTGGCTTAACAGTGCTCTGACTTTTTGTCAGCCTGGCTACAGCACTGAAGAGAAACATAAGGTGGTTTCTATTTCCTTCAATCCGTGATAATAGTAAGATGTCCTAGTTTTATGAAGGGCTCTTTTTTTTTTACATGCAGTGGGCATTGAGTCAAACCTTCTCTTGGTTGGTTCTAAAACATTTTTTAAACAACAATGCATTGTGTAATGAATTAGCTTTCCCAGACTGTCACCACCTCTCTGTCCCTCTTACTTTGGACTGATGTTAGCACCATTATTTTCAAAATAATTTCCAACAGCTACTTTCCAGATAGTTCTGTGAAACTCTCTTGCAGGGCAGGTTTAAAAAAACAAACAAAAGTACATTAAATGTTTTGGATGCCATTGAAATTTACTCCATATGCTGCAGTATAATTTAATTGCCTTTTTATAATATATACTGACTCCGCTTTATCTTCTCAGGTATTGGATATGCAACCCAGGTAGTGATTGCATATGCTGCTGTTTCATACATTGTGATCCAGGCATGGGCTTTCTTCTATCTCTTTTCATCCTTCAGTGCTGAGATTCCATGGGCTAGCTGCAGGAATTCCTGGAATACAGGTAGCTATTCAAAGCGAAGGAAGATTTCACTGTGGTCATTCTTTATTTCAGAGTTATTGACATGATGATCTAGATGATTTGGGGAATCTCACATGACAGTGAGGTCATTTTGTGCTTGACAAATGTGTAGTCTCTAATATCTCTTTTATCAAACATAGATTAAACTTTGTTGACATGGCTCTGCTTTTTTCTTTGTCAGAGTCTTGTTTTGAATTTGATAAAGCAAATGCGTCATCCAACTGGACAGCAGCTGCAAACGCAACAACACCAGCAACAGAGTTCTGGGAGTAAGTGTAAATGACATGTGTCTGACCTCGGTAGATGGATTTACCTCTGGAGCTTTTGCCAAACACTGAAGCCATCAGTCCCTAAATTTCAACAACATATATTTGAGTTATTGGAAAGCAGCATTTCCATACTGGTTAACCAATAGCTGCTCATTATTTCTCAATAGTTATCAGAGTAAGCAATCTGTATACACATGGTAACCACACTACATAATCAGTCCAAATACAATTTCCTGATTGTTAATCTGGAACATCCATCTTTTTAGCTCTCATTGTCTTTAGATGTGTTCTTGTAATCTGGTACAGATGTAAGATCCTTTTTGGGATGGATGCTGATAATTGGCGATAATACCATCAAGTCATTTTTGTGTTGGATTATTCAGATACTGATTAGGTCACATCGTGTTTAGTCATAACACGCAGCTGTACACAGCTGTACGCTCATCTGGCCCAGTCTCGATTCTCAGTGTTGATAAAAATTACGAACTCACCAAATATCAAATTATGTAACTGCTTGAAATATCACTTTGTACCACATACAGCATACCACCTTTGTGCTGTTGGATGATTTTAATCATGATACTGTTGGTCACGATTATGGAAGGAGTGGTCCTATTGATATAGTCAATATTAGGAAGGTATGATTGGTGCCTTCTTATCACCATGTATGTCATAAATATACTGACATCAGTAATGTGATCAGTGGCATGCTGATACTTTTGTGGCCAAGATTACTACTAATCATATACTCACAACAGTCCTGAACTTAAACACTTGGTGCTGAATGAGTTTAAGTTGCCCCTGATATGACTGGTTACAGCCAACTAGTGACTTCACACATTAAAATGCAGCAAATCTCTATGTATCAGTTTGTTCACAAACTCCTCTTACATGGTCATACGTTATGCAACCAAACTTGGCTGCTAAAAGTTCTTATCTATTTTACATATTATGATTCATCATGTTGCCTAGTAACCACCAAACAACACAATGCAAAATGAGTCATTTACAGTGATTATAACACCTTATCATTTTAACTCCATGACAGTAACATGTCATTTACTGAATATAATAAAAGTATAATCATTTCTGATTCCTTTTCATCTGTGGTGTTTACTGTTGCACTGTATCATTTGATACATTAATTGATTAAATCAAGGTTCCAGTATTTGGGATTTTACAGTATTGTGCAAATGTCTTGAGCCACCCCTCATTGTTTATATTTTTCCAAGTTGCCAGATTTTATTGTAGTTTATTTATTTATTTTTTTTAAGTGCTCAATAGTTTTGAAAGTGAAAGTCTGAAAGTCTTTCGAAGTGTTTCTTTGTTGCTTCTTTGTTGCTGTGTTACTAACTACTAAACACTGTCATCAATCATTTAGGTGTAGAAAAAGCACCTAACTCTGAAATGATATCTTTAGGCACTTTGTGACTAGCAGCCTGTCACAAAAATACACTTTTGTTGGAATTAGACAAGTGGATAAAAGAAGACGCATCAGAACTAAAAGACTATCTGTAGAATTGCATTCTAAATAAATACCTTGAACATATTTTAGGTAATGAGATTTGAATCCACTGAATTTGTTGAAATTATGTGCATTTTATATCTATATAGATAAATAAGGGAGGTTAGTGTCTGGCTGATGGGCAACTACATAACTGACTTTCTGGTTTATTGTAAATAAATATTGTAACATTTGCATTGTGTCAACTCTGTTATCACTTATAGTAGTTGTGAAAAAAATTATTTTGCACCCAAATGGCTTTCGTTTTAACAAATAATATGGGTTTCTTTTCAGGAGAAGAGTACTGGGTATATCTCAAGGGATTGAGGAGATTGGTAGCCTGAGGTGGGATTTGGCCTTGTGTCTCTTACTGGCATGGATCATTTGTTACTTCTGTGTTTGGAAAGGAGTGAAGTCCACTGGAAAGGTAGAGAAACATCTTTAAAATATGATTTATTAGTCTACATTTAGAAAATAAGTTCTGTAAACACCACCGTTTATACATCTACTATCACATCTGCGGTACCTTTTGAAGTAATATTGCAAGAATACATTTGTATTGGAAAATACCAGGATTGTTTTAATTGGTCACTGAAAAGAAAATTATCAGAGTCACATCCAAGGTCTGGTTGCTGAAAGTTTAATCGTCTCATATAAATTTGTTGGTGGGAACATATACTTCAATCAAAAGAACCTTCATAGGACCTTAGAAGGACAATACAGAAATACATACAAGCTGGAGTTTATCAGGATGTAACAAGGCAAAAGTTCAGGACTGTTGGTACTCTCCCTGGGAGTGGCTTCCTGTGTAAATTACACTACTGCAGTAGTGTAATCTACACATCTCTTTTAGAATTGCACATGTGCAATTCTAAAAGAGATGAGTAAGAACCTAAGGTAACAGCAACCCCCTCTTAAGTTTCAAAGATCACATGGTTCCAGTATTGCTTAATGTTCTGTGAACAGCTCAAACTAAATCTGAACTCTTTGGGAGGAGGCACAGGGATGTATTTGGAGGAAGAGGAGTTACACCTAAATGCAGACAGCAGTCATGTCTCATTTTGCAAGCAAAAAAAGAGAGACAATACTATGGCACAAATGAGGAATGTATTGTCTGAAATATGTTTAGATGGAAAAAAAAATGTTTTCTTACACCAAAGAACATCAAACTTTACACTGTCCCTGTGATGTCTGCTTTGAACCATGCATTTCCTTCTTGTTGACAGGTAGTTTACTTTACGGCCACTTTTCCCTATGTGATGTTGGTGGTTCTGTTAGCTCGTGGACTCACTTTACCAGGAGCCATAAACGGCTTAGCTTTTTACCTGTATCCTGACCCCACAAGGTTGGTGGACCCTCAAGTAAGTAATAAGATCAAAACAATGTGTCAATACCAAGAAAAGCTGCAAGCTTGCACACTACCCACGGAAGCCTAAACACTAAAATATCTACATTTTACACAATGAATATCATCATTTAGTGATGAGTAAACTAATATCTGTGTGTTGGCATCAGGTTTGGATGGACGCGGGTGCACAAGTCCTTTTCTCCTTTGGGATTTGTCAGGGGAGTTTGACGGCTCTGGGCAGTTACAATAAGTATAACAATGATTGTTACAAGTGAGTACGCTCCCCCGCCCATGTTCTTAAATTTTAAAAAAAAATGCTCAAAAATTCTAGTAATCTTATTGTTATGACAAGATAAAACTGCACTAAACAGATGTTTTCAACGTTATTTAATCCCTGGCCACTTAGTTTTAAAATAGCCAGTAGGGAGCACCAAAGTGATACTTTCATAAAACGGCACAGGCTTTCTTAATAACATGCAGACTGTTTATGACATCCCTTGATTATGGAACAGTAAATAAAAAAGTTTACATAATGCTCAAATCCTGTACAACTTTTTTCTTCTTACTTAATATCTTGGGCAGCAAGGTACTTTTTTTTTTTCATATTTCAACATTTTAAACAGCTGCTTTTGCTTTAAGTGTGTTTCTTGCTTTGCTCTTTGTTGAATGCTGTGTGTTTTCTTCTTTTGTCTCCACAGAGACACATTTGTTCTGTGTTTGGTTAACGGAGGATCCAGTTTTGTTGCAGGGTTTGCAATCTTTTCTGTTCTGGGATTTATGTCCTACGAACAAGGACTGCCAATATCAGAAGTGGCAGCTTCTGGTAGGGCATCATTACACAACTTCTGTTATATTTAATGAAGTCATTACACTGTCAGTGGGTTTTATTAATCCACTTTAAAATACGCCCCCCCCCCAAAAAAAAAAACAAAACAAAAAAACAACCAAAATCAAGGCAAAACAAAGCAATGCTAAATGGAAAAGCTGGGCCTGTGTTTTTACTTGGCATGGAAATGGCTTTAATTTAATTTTGGAGACAAAATTCCTGTATTAGCTTCTCTTAGCTAAGCACGGCTAATACAGTAATTCCCCGCCTTTAATCCTGAACAATCCTCCTGACCTTAAACTCTTTCCAATGAAATAAATGAATGCTATCAGGTCATTATGCCTAACAGTAGGATGTTGCAAGAATTTGTGAGTCCAGATTTAAAACATTTAGAGTTCTGTAACTAAAATATAAATTGGGAGAAGGCTGCAGTAAGCAGTTTTATCCAAAAATATTTAAGTTGCCATCAATGACTGAAAATATTTCTGAACAGGACCTGGCTTGGCATTTATTGCCTATCCGCGCGCGGTAGCCATGATGCCTTTACCTCAATTATGGGCTATATGTTTCTTCATCATGGTCATCTTGTTGGGGGCAGATACACAGGTTTGCTTTAAGCCAATAGAAATCCTGTTTATTTTTCACCACTGTACATGTTTGGTTCTTAGTAAATGTGTTTGATTTGTCTGCGTCTTTTGCAGTTTGTGAGTTTGGAGTGTTTGATGACCTCAGTGACGGATATGTTCCCCAATGTGTTTCGAAGAGCTTATCGTCGAGAATTGCTGCTGCTCTGCCTCTGCTCTGTTTGCTTTTTTCTCGGCCTCCTCCTCGTCACCGAGGTGAGAGCTCTGATTAACTTTCCCACAAGTCTTTACACTACCCTCAGTAGGGTGTAAAAATGGACCAGTGCTCATTACTCTTAACTTACTTCTTTCTAGGCAAAACTGAATTTGCATGCATGCATTTGTTGTCTTTATCTTTGATTAGCTATACCAATTAACCTCTCTGTCTTCCTGCAGGGCGGCTTGTATTTCCTTCAACTCTTTGATCATTATGTGTGTAGTGGAAACAATCTTCTCCTTCTTTCTGTGTGTCAGTCGATAGCGATTGGATGGATATATGGTGAGTCATTAAAATCCGAGAGTCAAATCCTTGCATGTTTGCACAGATCTGGCTAAGAAAGCTGATTCAAATCCTGCTAATCCCACATTAATTGAAAATACACTTAAGACTGCTTTTATTGAGTCGCTTATTACTAAAAGGCCAAAATTTAGGCTTACTGTATAGGCGTTCATTCCAGCTATTCTGAATCTTGCTCAGCTGGGGTCACAAGAATAAGCCGTGTCTTGTGGGTACTGGCTCAGCACCACTTTACCAGCAGCTTCACTTTTTAAACACTTTCTATTGAGGTGGAGTTTTCCCTTCAGGCCCAGTCCAACAGCACAATTATGTGAAGTTAGTGTTAAAAAAAAAGCTCTCAAATTAGTTAGAGGTTAAAATTATGACCACTAACTACTGCATTCTTCCAGAGGCTCATCTAATATTTCCTATATCTCCCTCTTGCTAACTAAGGAATTCGTTAAATCAGTGGTTCTCAAATTGTGAAACAGAGTGACAGGTGGGGTTCTCACCTTTTGTTTATGTACTCATGTTGAAATGTTGTTGTAGATGCTTTGCTCTTTTTATTTTTAGCTTTTTTAGCAAATGTTTGGACATTTGCCTTGTGAAAAAAACTGCTTGTATTTACTGCCACTGGCTGAAACATAAGCTGAAGGCATAATGGATCCATCCTACTGCTTAACAGCTGACATGTGTTGTGGCTAGAAAGTTCTGCTTTAACTTCATGTACCCATAGGACTTTCTCCGTTTAGCCTAATTTAGATATACAAACTTGCAAACCTCTGATGCTGAATTTAGTGTCGATTATGCATAAAAGTCTTGTGGTTTGGCAGGTGTTGCTAGAGGTTAGGTTTTCTTTCACACATCAACTTCCTTTTAACTACCATTTGTTAATAGTGTTGCAAACTAAAGATACCTGGAAATCCGTCCTATAGCTTTTTCCTACTTTCCTTGCATCATTTGTCTTAATATTAAAAATACTAAGGAGCTACTTAGATGAGCCAGTGGCTGCTGATTGATTGGCTGATGTGGAACTTGTAACCTTGGTAATCATCTGAGAGATCAAGCTAAGCTTGCCTAAACCTTTGCATGGTTTGGTTAGCTCTAAAATTGTACAAGATGTGTACAGTGTGCCCGTTATTTACTAGAAGCAATGGCCTGAAACATTTCTATTCATGTGATGGAAGAAACTGATGCTTAAAGATAATGTGCGGGATAGTGCTGAGGTTATTTAGACTGGAGAAGATGTGGTCATATTTTGTATGTTCAAAAAAATTTATATGCAGACCTTCATTTTACTGTTTTTCTTTGTGCTTTAACTAAATGTGTCATTTTCAAATGCATTTAGTGTTCCTTATGTGTGTACTTTGTGGCACCAAATCAGCTGAAAGTAGTGATTCTTTGAATGTGAATGAACGCAAAAGATCTAAAGAACACTAAACATTCAACTATAACAACACATCTGCAATGCATGAACAAAGCTTTATGGACCACCTCACAGTGTTTCCTGGTTAGGATGAGAAAAACACTTGGTGTGTGAAGCGGTGATGTCAGCTGATATCTTCATTCATATCTAAGTGTAAATATTGTTATTAAACTCTTTGTGAGACGGTGATGCTCAACTAGGACCGAACCACTGGCACCATGGTGTCAATAATCATAATGTGTCAGATAAATTGGCAAATACTGATTGCACGACTGTTAAAAATCAATTGTCATCTACTGACATCGTACAGCTATCTTATTTAGGAACAGTGATGGGAATAACGGCGTTACAAGTAACGGCGTTTCTAACGGCATTACTTTTTTCAGTAACGAGTAATCTAACGGTAATCACGGTCACTGTCTTGCACAACACCTGGAGCTAAGGAGGCAAAACAATCGCATGAGTGCTGCTGTTTGACTGAGGAAGAATAAAGTAGTCGTGGTAAGCCAATCACATGACCACTTCAACATGACAAAGCAACAAGGTGATATATACCAGTTTGTAAATTGTGTTGATAGGCCACGTAAAATCAGAGTCATGATAAACAATATATAGGCGGCGTTTTTTCCTCAATAGTTTTGTCACGTTTACTGTATAAGGACAGCGCTAGCAAGCACTCTCTGCTTATGAGCAAAACAAACAAACAAACAAACAAACAAACAGGGGAAGTTTTAGGAGTGATGGTGAGAGAGAGAGAGAGAGAGAGAGAGAGACAGCAGAAAAAGAGAGAGAGCGAGTTTTGAGACGTGAGAGATTTGTGAATTTAGCGTGTTTGGAGTGTGTAGTTAATGTGTTGTCTTGTGTAGTTA
>NW_005187413.1:6348949-6352752 GCF_000239375.1 Pundamilia nyererei
AAAATGTGGAGGGAAAATCAAAAGTAGTTAAAAATGGCCAATTATACCCTGGACCCCAGAGGGTTAAACATTTTTTAAAGTAACACAATAGTTACTTTCAAGTAATTAATTACTTTTAGAATATTGTAACTCAGTTACTAACTCAGTTAGTTTTTTTGAAGAAGTAGCTAGTAACTATAATTAATTACTCTTTTAAAGTAACTTGTCCAACACTGTTTAGGAATGACTTTCACTGTTTTGGTTGACTTTGTAGAAAGCATTTTATGATTCTATTCATTAATAACTCTTATGATTTTATTATTATTTTATCAGTCCTGGTAAAATTTATAGTGATAATTCTAACCTTGTTATTAACTTCTCATGTTTTGCTCAGGTGCTGATCGTCTTTATGACAACATTGAAGACATGATAGGTTATCGTCCCTGGCCTCTAATGAAGCATTGTTGGCTTTACGTTACCCCTGCTGTGTGTCTAGTGAGTGAAACAGAGTTCCTAAGAACACAAGTAGTCTAATTTATTCATGAAAACTTGTGGACTCTTTTTGTGATAAAGCACCAAACAACAATTGAAAGCTAAAACTTCCTCTTCTAGTTCAGGAAATAGTTTGAGGTGAGGAATGAACAAGAGATGCAAGTGAATAAAGAAGAGAAAAAAAGTGTCCATAACCTTCCAGTGTCATTGTGGCATATGACTCTGTGATAAACTGTGCAGGCTGCACCCTGCTGGTGATACACTAAAACTAGTATGAGACAGTTATACGAATATGGTGGCGAGAGATAGGAAAAGTGGGGGAAAAAAGAGAAAATCTACTATAGTTTATTTCATTATTAATTATTGTGTGTGTTTGTTTTCATTTATTTCAGGATTATTTTTTAGAGACAGTTCACAAAAACAGTCATCTCAAGATGTATTTTATTGCATAATGCAAGGACCCTACATTATCACACTATGAACAGCCAGCAAGGCAAAGCAGAAACTAAAGGACTTGTAGACAAATCTCAATGAGCATCGTGCCAGATAAATATGTCAGCAGGGAAAACAAGGGTTTGGAGGGAAAGTGCTTAGTGCTTCACGAGAGGACCTACAACAGTGGGAGCCTACACCAGCATCTGCAAGCAAGATGTTTCTTGACCAAAAATCAAATTCTTTAATAACTTATTTTAGATTTGCTGACAATGAAGGAACAATGAATCCACAGAAAATATTCCCAGATGAAGAGAACACAAATCAAAAGTATCCATATACATTTAGAGTAACTGTAGATAACCTATACTTAGCAACCTATACTCATTGTACTTTCCCTGGTGATGATAAAGATTTTTCTAAAACTGAATTTCTTTGAAAATTTCAAAACTTCATTGTTGTGTTGTTTGTGTTTCTTTCAGGGTACTTTTGTCTTTTCAATTGTGAAATATAAGCCTCTCAAGTTCAACAAAACCTACGTCTATCCGACCTGGGCGTACGCTTTGGGCTGGTTTCTTGGACTGTTCTGTGTTCTTCTAGTTCCTCTGTGGATCATCTTTAAAGTTACTACAATGAAAGGGACAATTTGGCAGGTATGCACTCAGTAAAGAAAACAGGAGCACCACCGAAACACCATTAAGCTCCCAGGTGATCTTGTTACTAATTCAGTTCAGTTTAGTGTTAAATGTTTTTCCACCATGACAAGTGCAGTCAGGATAAGGTAGTGTGGCGGATGGATCAAAACAGTGTCCATGCTTGGATTCAGCAGTGCTGTGTGCATGTCTCCTCTTGTTACTGGTGCCGAACAAAATATTTTAAAAATCTAAAACTATATGAGCTTTTTAATCTGCCAACACATCAGAATGTTCTTTTCTTTAACTAACAGCCCAACACATTCAAGAGCATTAAACCTTACAATTCTGTAGTTTAAAGTAAAAGCTTTTCACATCAGTGTCCTTAAAGTTGCAGCCTCTCTGACACAAGTTATTAACACAGACAGTTCAGCAACTCATCTTAGGCCAAAAACATTAGCAAAGCTGGGCACCAGACAACAAAATACTTCCTGATGGATTACCTTAAACTTTAATATGCTTTTGCTGCCAGAAAAGCCAAAAGGCCGTCATTAGATTGGACTGGCTGAAAGGTCACTGAGTTAAAAAAAAATGCTCCAGTGTCGTTCAGATAAGATATCCATCTGGAAACATGTAAGAATAATGAAAAATCAGGGGCTCAGTAAAGTTATCCCCTACATCCTGTGTGGGGGCATTAATATCTGTACTAAATCCCATCACAATCCATCTAATAGTTATTAAAACATTTCCATTAGAAGTCCTGAGTTCATTCTGGTGTTAGAGGAACAGTCAGCAGATCAAGTAGAAGACTCCCGGCCATCATCCTGTCTGTTAAACTGTAAACTTGTTCATTTTCAAAATCCGTAGAACAAACAAATTAGCAGTAATCTAATCAATAGTGAGGGACACTGGGGAAGCTGTAATAGGTGTTTGGTCATTTCTGCACATTTTGAAAAGTTATGATTTATTGCAAATGGACTGAACTGATTGTCTTTCCACAGAACCTCAGGCAGCTGTGCATCCCGCAGAGCTTGACGCACAGAAAAGCAAAGCAGCCCGAGCAGTGCCCTTTAAACCCAGACATTACTCTTACTCCTGTTGCCAACGAATACAAGGGAAGAGGTGGAGCTGAGATGGAGATGCAAGTCTGAAAACCATAACATTTTTATAAATTTTTCAGATGTGATGTTTTTATTTTATTTTAAACTCAAGGTTTTGTAAAGGAAATACTGATAAGATCATTAATTCCGAAGACTTCTAGCAGAGTTCAGAGGCAGGTCGAGTTTTGAGAGACCGTGTAGACTAGTGACTAGCGAGGTAACTTTATTCCCCGCTACATTTTTGTCTTGCTAGCAGCAATCAGTTTCAAATCATTCCAGTGTTTGGTTGGCTCTTATTTAGCACCACAATCCTCAAACAAAAGCACTTGAGCCTTGTAGTTGACTTTCACATTAGATTGCCACAAACACTGACACAATTTCTGCTGATTGATAGAATTCACAACTGTAACTGTGTTGAAATGTACTTTTAATAATGTGGCAATAATATTGATAAGCCTATTAATGTAGGCAGCTGGAAAAAGTTTTTCTAAATTTTCTCCTGCATCTATGCTGAATCTGTCTTACACTGCCTGGTCAAAAAAAGAAAGAAAGAAAAGCAACCACCCGTATTTAAATAAGCAAGCTGGTAAGAGAATGATGGTGAACCATCATCTTGGGGAAAAAGGATGAAATTTTTTCATCTTGGGAAAAAAGTTTTATGAAGCTAACAGCATTTCCACATTGTTAAGACAGTACAAGTTGTGTAGCTTTAGGAAAACTACTTATCAGTGGTCAGCTGACTACCGCTGATGTACTGAATTGCCATCAATGTGTTTTTTTTCCCTCATGATTCTGAGAAGACAAATCGAGGATTCAGCAACTCTGAAAGATTAGATTAGATGAAACTTTATTAATCCCTCGGGTGGGTTCCTCTGGGAAATTCAGTTTCCAGTAGTGCAGCACCGACAGAAGTTGCATGTTACAATAAAGGGGATTGAGAGTATGGATGTAAGCATATGTAACACATGGTGACACTAAATCGGTCGCACTAAAAAGAAAGATTCTTTAAAATACAAGGGGGAGCAAGAGAGTCAGATACCACGGGCACAGAGAGGAAGCTGGTCTGATCAGAAACAGTTTATTACTAGGCCAGGGAGCACAAATAAAAACACCCTTAAAATGCACGTAATAAAATGTTGTCAATCTACTAAAACTAAATAAAACAATT
>NW_005187413.1:6353361-6355235 GCF_000239375.1 Pundamilia nyererei
AGAAACAGAATAAAACCATGCAAATAAAACGACACTCATAAATAAACACTAAAAATCAGAATAAAAACAATATACAAGATAAATACAAATTTCCACTGTGTGACACATAAAATCTACCAAATATGCACATATACACATATATAAATACAGAATATATAATATGGATGAATAGGAATACCAGTGGATTGCACATTTGAGTGAGTATATTGCACAGTGATTATTGCACAGTCAAATATAAGAAAAAATATTGCAAATATTGCACAGAGTTGTTTGTGGAACACGAGACAACATTTTCACACATGAATCAGCTGACACAATACAAGATCTTAGTGAAAAATTTGTGCAATTCTTGCCTAAGATTATGAAACGATACCATGGGAATTTGCGTTGTCATCAAAATTTGAAGCAATTCTAATAAAACATTTGAGTTGTTCTTGTTTTTTTGACTTGGCAGTGTAAAATCTTTAATGGCCTTTTTTATTGTTGTTGTTGTTGTTGAAAGTGTTACTTGCTCCCTTTGAAAGAAATATATTAATGTAATATTCTTGTGCCAAAAGTTCCCTTTCGATATGAAGGCAACTCAACACTGAGTTGACTCGCCAACATCTCAGTTGCCTTCGTAGTGTCATATACCACAAACACCACTCAAGATGAGTTTGGGTTTGTTTAGTTTTTTAAATGACCACAGGGAAAATTAGTTAAACCACTTCGTAGTACAGCCCTCAGGTCTCTGCAACATGCACAATAAGCAATAATGTGTCACTGTGAGGCATAGAGCAATAACACACTTATGAGATAACAAGGTTTGTGAAGTTTGCCAACACTTTTTTTCAGTAAAGGATAAAGGATTACAGCCTGTCACCTTGTTCAAGGATCAGAAGATGCAAATTATCACCGTCCACTGTGACCTCAGATTATTACACAATCTGAAAAAAACACAAACAAAAAAATCAAGTTGCAGCTGATGTGTGTGTGGATACAGTGAGCTCAACATATATTTTATACACTGACATGGTTTCTGTTATTTTAGCTGTGTGGGTAGGAAGATTTTATGTTACGTACAGTTATGAATTTGATGTAGACGTGGTTTTAGAGATTTAATGTGGGGGTTGGACAAAAATATTGCTTTAATCATTTACAAATTCTTGCAATAATTATATGTTGTCCGTCATCTTGAGGGGCTCAATTATAATTGCACTAAAGCCATTTCATTGATATGTGTGTGCTTTTTCTTTTCTTTCTTTTAAGTATATTAATTCTTCATACATCAAGCAGGTAAATGTTTGAGGGGTGTTCAGGAGGTGGCATTTGCATTTTAAGCTGCTGCTGAAAATTTACAACATGCAGTCAAAGATGCTACCAGTGAAAATGAATGAGTGATTTTTACATTGTTAAAACATTAGAAAGTCATTAAAGAGACAGTGAGAACATTAGAAGGTCAAATTCAGAGAAAAGAGAGAAAACAGTGGTGAGGTCTGCAAGATAGACCTACACATCCATGGAAGAGGATGGTTTCTGTGGCTGAAGAAGACTTTCCAGGAGCTGGGCATGTGATTGTCCAAGTCTATCGTAAAGATAAGTGGCTGCAAAGTGCAGTGGTTTACACATTCACTTGATGATTGAAAGGTTCCTGGTTTGAGACACAAATCCCTTCAGGGTTTGTCTGGTGTGAAACTTTCCCACATCAAACATGCTGAGGATCCTGCTGTGGTGAACCCTTGTCACAATGGAGTAGCCAAAAGTAGTTTCTTCTTATTCTTCTGACATAAAAAGAAGATAAAAGCTGGTTAAAACTAGAGATGGCACGATACCACTTTTTTATGTCTGATACCGATACCGATATCATAAATTTGGATATCTGCCGATACCGATAT
>NW_005187413.1:6356047-6357786 GCF_000239375.1 Pundamilia nyererei
TCGCGACAGAAAAGCCGATCAGCTGATCATTAAGCAGTTTCATGATTGAAGTAGCAGCAGGAGAGGGAGAGAGAGGCAGTTGCTCCATATATCGAGTGTTAAGCTTTACAAACATTCAGAGATGAACTTACACACTTGCTTTACTTCTCTCTGGGATAACTTCCTCGGAGATGAAATGCTGGTTTGGTAGCGAGGCTACAAATACACACAGCCGCTCTATCACGTGAGCACACTGCTCCGACGTTCTACGGTTATGAGGCGAGTTACGCCATGTCCCAAGTTTTGTGAGGTGCTTTTTTGATATTTAATAGATCGGATTACATTTTTTATTTCTCTCAAGAAAAGAAAGTTTAGATTAGATTTTGCCAAAAACTATCAACAGATAAAACTGAGCTCCTACCTTACCAGAAGGACAGGTATAAAAAACGATGGAAAACTCATGATCAGAAGAAAATAACAATACCTGAAAAACAAGGTGCAAAGCTATACTTTCTGCACAGGTTCAGTGAAATGCAGCAAAGCTGGTGGACAATAACCTGGAGCAATCACAGGGGTTTTGCATAAGTCTTCACCATGCTGAGCATGCTTTACACTCGCAGAAGACCAACAAAAAAGTCACAAATCAAGACAGCTGCATTAAAGCATCACAACGGAGGAAATCAGTGGCGATATCAATGGGTGTAGGTAACCATTTACTGCAAGAATTCTCAATGAAGTATAAAAAATAAGATTTTTATTTATTATTTATTGTCTTCATTTAGATTTCATTTCTTGATAAAAGTGGACTATGCATGAAAATGGCTCTTTATCAGCAGTTAATGCTGTGTTTTTGTCCATCCCCTTAAATTAAAGTTACAAATCTGTAAGTCTAGGTTCATCATAGTATTGTCTTTAATATGATTTAATAATCAACTTAAATAACATCAAATTATGTCAGTGTCCAAAAATATTTGCATCTAACTGTAAAAATGATTTTTTATTATCTGTCTTTAATGGCAATCCACGTCATATTTCTTATATTATTTACATTATTTATGCACATTTGTTTTTATACTAACCTGTAATTTGTTGATACAGGTTATTACAGGGTTGTTATTTTTTATTACTTGTAATTTGTTATTAATTTGTTATTACATAAGTCTAAGTGAACTTCTAAGCAACAAATTACTTCTACATT
This sequence comes from Pundamilia nyererei, assembly GCF_000239375.1. NCBI lineage: Eukaryota > Metazoa > Chordata > Actinopteri > Cichliformes > Cichlidae > Pundamilia > Pundamilia nyererei. The sequence goes on from NW_005187413.1 coordinate 6,357,225, forward strand.
TTGGTTTGGTGTATCAGCTTGTTCCCACTACACTCTGTATTTGTGGGATATGTACAATCACCATGTAGTTTATTTGATGGAAACATTTTTTGAAGCCTTTTAATTGCATGCATTATGTACTTAATATCAATACCTTTCTAACATGGCACAGAAGTTTTTTACAGGGCTTTGCGAAAACAAAAATTAATAATAGTAATAATAATAAATAAGTAAACTTTTGCAGTGGCGAGCTAGTTTGAGCTTCCTGTCCTGCTGTTCTGGAATACTGATTGTGAGAAAAACAATTTTGGTGGACTCATTGCATATTTAAAATAAATTTGCCACCCTGATTGTAAAGGTAACAGTCTTCTTGTGTATTCTCAGCCACACAGTCTGCCAAAGTTTATCAACCCCACATATTACTGAGTGCTCAGAATTTTTTTTTTATCACGTTTTATTTTTTGACACTTTCAGCATAAGGTTTGTTAATACATGTCGCTGTTGGTTATAGAAGTTTTTCAGACTGGCTTAACTATACTGGTGTGTGTGTGTGTGTGTGTGTGTGTGTGTGTGTGTGTGTGTG
>NW_005187413.1:6358582-6360348 GCF_000239375.1 Pundamilia nyererei
TGTGTGTGTGTGTGTGTGTGTGTGTGTGTGTGTGTTTCTTTCTTTCTTTCTTTTCCCGCAGGACAGATACCGAGCACGCCCACATCCACGGAACACCTGTGGGCGTAACGGATTTTGACAGGTAAGCACGTTTCTTCACCGTCATGCTCGCACTGTCCCTATAGGCTGTTGGTCATGTTATAACATCTGCACGCACCGCGAATTGCTACATGTTGAAAGAATTCTATCAGAACAAAAAACAAAACAAAAAACAATTAAGGAGGGAGCTGGACTTCACTGAATAGTCGGCTGCTGACAGTCTTGCAAAGCTCGGTTTTTGGCCTCACAGTCGGACAGTTAGGTAACAATTGGGTAACATTTAGGTAAGCTCGTGCACATCTGCATGACACGGTCCCCAGCCCGTCACTCCAGAAACTCGGGGACTTGTGTCAGTTTTACCATTAGGTAAGCTCTCTGCACAGCAGCATGGCAGACTCTCTGTGCAGGCTCTTCCATTCCTCCACAAAGACCACTTCAAAAACTGTAGAAGAGCGTGGCAAGTGGGGCAGCAAAAAGGAGTTCATCCTGTCTGTGGCCGGTGCTATTATTGGACTTGGCAACGTGTGGAGATTTCCATATCTTTGCTACAAGAATGGCGGGGGTGAGTATTTCTGTTATTCTCCCCCTTACTTAACCAAAGTGCAGTGCAACGTCTGAACCTCCGAAACTCTTTGTTCCCATAATAAAAATCAGAGGGAGAGAGAGAGAGAGAGAGAGAGAGAGAGAGAGAGAGGAAACAGAATGACCAGTAGACTATTGTTTTATTAATCGCAGATGACTTTTTCTTGGTTAGGGGTGGGTCTAATTAGAGGATGAAAAACATATTAAATGGTTGATAAGCAGCTTAGTTTTCATCCCCGTTTCCTTCTGTCCCACAGGTTATTTAAAAAAAAATACATTGCCAGATTTATTCTGTTTTTTTATTACAAAGAAAGTTGCTTTCGCCTTTTTTTCTAGCCTAATTTGAATTTTACTGATTAATCTGCAGAGTTTTAGGCGCATGACAGAAGCAAACAACAAAAAGTGCGCTGGATCAATGCAACAGTGTTTTGGAACAGGGCAGCAAGTTTACCAATCAGAACAAGTTACAAAGTAAACGCCATGTGATGATCTCAGTGTAATAAGGAGTAAAGTAAGTAAAACATCCCAAAAGTCGTTATATTAGTAAATGTTTACACGAGAAGCAGTCGGTTAAACCATCGTAACAAATGCCACTGGTATAAGAAGGTGGACTAGAAAACAAGCTCAAGAACCGCCTTTCAGTCAAAGCGCAGGGCGTGGAGCCGGAGTCAGCGTGGTTTTCACGAGCCAGTCTCAGCGGAGACTACACACCTGTTACGTAACGCAGTACCGAACCGCTGCAGTGCGCAGAAAGTCCCACAGTGCATACTTTTCGCATACGGAGCTTATTATCACCACTACTGGCGCACATCCCAGGACTGCTCCTCACCAGAAAACAGTCTGTCCACACGGATGCACAGACCGTGGAGCTGCTCGTTATAGTGTCGTTAGTTATACCAGGGGCGATTCCAGGATCAGAGCTTTGGGGGTGCTGAGCACCCAGAGAGTTGCCCAGCCAGGCAAGATAAACCTGTCTCTGTCAGTCCCTGCATCCTTAAATGTTGTCCCGACTCCCGAGTTCTCTCTGACTGTCACTTTGGTGCATTTAAACCCCTGTTCCTCCTTGTCCTCATCGTCTGTTGTCTTCGTCTCCGTTATCAGTCATC
>NW_005187413.1:6361807-6371278 GCF_000239375.1 Pundamilia nyererei
CCTGTTCTCATTGTATGACGAATTATGATGGCTGTTTGGTGGCTATTTGCATACTATGCATACTCTCTCTCTCTTCACATGTGTGTGTGTGTGTGTGTGTGTGTACAACAGATTTATGTGGGTAAATGAAACAAAATTTGTCATCAGAGGATGAAAGATGAAGTGCTTTGGCAGTATTTTCTAAACCAGCGGTCTCCAACCTTTTTTGCGCCACGGACCGGTTTATGCCCAACAATATTTTCATGGACCGGCCTTTGAGGTGTCGCGGATAAATACAACAAAATAAAACTAGTACCGGTACCGAAAAAAAGAAAATTTATTCATAACACACGTGAAAAGACCAAGGAAAACTAAGTAAACGATGAAAACGATAACAAAATAACGCTGAAAACCGATAAAACCCCTGAAAACTATACATTTCACACCTGAGCCTCAACTCTCGCGGCCCGGTACCAAACGGCTCACGGACCGGTACCAGTCCGAGGCCTGGGGGTTGGGGACCGCTGTTATGTATGTATGTATGTCAATTTTAATGAGATTTATAACAAGAAGAGGAGCGATTTGGCACCAAAAACAGGTTCTGTGCCTCGACAGCTGCAAATATTAATCTCAAAGAGGGTTAAAGGCCACATTTACCAGCAAGTTTACTTCAGCTGCCAGAAAGGTGTGAAAGAATGTGTTCTTTGACACTTCAGTAAATTACTTACAGCTCTTTCTGCTGCCTTCCCTCCAGAAATACATGATACTTTCAGATTTCAACATGTAAGCTAAATCAAACCCAGCCTGTCCCGTCTCAGGAACAGGAGCTGCAGCCCAAGAGTCTTGACTTTGCCTTTTTTTTAAATGTTAAATAAAGCCAGGTTGGCAGAGTACAAATTTGTTAAACTGGACTCTTTAGAACAGGATCTCAAGAGCGACTGGGTTTCTAAATCTACCCGCAAGCTTGACTTGCTGTATCACCTTTGTTTACTTGTTATACCTAAAAAATGTTGAAGAGTTTAAATTTTTAGAGGTTACCTTAGGTTTCACCCTTACATTAAGAAATCAAGCCTAACACAAGTGGTGTTTCAAATAGATCCCACAGGTGTATCTGCTAAAAAATCTCAGCCTCAAGGTCAGGGGTCAGAAGTCAAGTTTTCTAAAAATCTTGTGGATATGATAACTCAAGAAGGAAGTTACCTAACATTTTGAAATCGATACCACAAGTGCATTTACTAAAAATCTCCAACGAGTTCGAATCTCAGTGACCTTGAACTAAAGGTTAGAGGTTAGAGGTCAAGTAGTGATACCACAGGTGCATCTATTAGCAGGCTGTGCCACAGCCAGTATTTTAATTGTTGTATAATTCTGTATGTCTGATTAACACTTTGATACATTTTGCATAATTTTCCATTTGTCAGCATGTGTATCTGTTACGGTTTGGAGGAGGACTCAAGCGCAGGACTCTGGTTCTGATGCTAACAAGAAGGATTTATTTACAAGTCACCAGGTGTATATACAAGAATGTGCGGGGGGGTGTTATATACAGCTGAGTGGGGGGAGAAGGGGTCTCCAGGGAAGTCCAAGGGAAAGCACGCGTTCTTCAGAATATCCACTCACACGATCACAGGCTCACACTCCGACACTGCCACACGGGAATCACACGGGGAAAAATCCAGGAAGCTCTGTAGACAGGGAGACAGGGTTAAGAACGACGCACAGAGGAAAACACTCTTAACTAAACTTGTTGTAGCTTGACTTCACTAACGCGTGGTAGACAACGATCCAGCGACGAACAGCAGTCACCTCCTGGCTTAAATGCTGCTCCAGGTGTCTCATCTCCCGAGGGCGTGGGCTGAGGATGTGAACCCACAGTGAGTTCTGCCCCGGCGAGAGAGAAGAGGAAGAGAGAGAGAGAAACAGAGAGGGCTGATCAGCGTGCAGCTGATCCGCCTGGCCGTGACAGTATCTGTAGGTATGCATGTATGTGTGTGTGCTTGCACATGCATGTAGGTGTGAGTCTTGGCGTGTCTCTGCTGATAGACTTTATAAATCCGTCTCTCTGGACAGCAAATGGAATTGAGCTAACAGCTGAATCAGATAAAGAGCATTGATCCCCTTGTGTGATTCATTAAACAGTTAAACTGAAAGATACTATTTTGCTTGGTTATCAGGAGGATATAATGTCGTTACTGTATTTCGTCCCTGTTATTTTAACTGTTAACATTTGCTGCCCTCAAAGCAGAGCCAATCCATATGTTGTTTACTGTTTATTTTTTCCTACTTCTAGGTGCTTTCTTAATTCCTTATGTCCTGTTCCTTGTGACCTGTGGCATACCTCTATTTGTGCTGGAGACGGCACTGGGCCAGTACACCAGTCAGGGGGGGATCATGTGCTGGAGGAAGGTCTGCCCCTTGTTTGAAGGTGAGCTAACCACTGGGATTGTGGGGAAGCAGATCAATGAAGAAAAACTGAGGGAATGCAATGTTAACAGTTATGTTGTTTCCAGGCATGGGATACACCAGCCAAATGATCATTTTCTACGGAGGCATCAGCTATATTGTGATTTTAGCCTGGGCTTTTCTCTACTTGTTCTCTTCCTTCTCTGGAGAGTTGCCATGGGCCACCTGCAATAACACCTGGAACACAAGTAAATTCAATTTTCTGTCCCACATATACATCAACAAATTACTGACTTAATTGGTAAATGAATTGGAAGTATGTAAAGATTGGATTGAAATGTTAATATGCAAATATTCACACAACTATACATTTATGAAATACTAAAGCTAATGTTCACAATATTTAATGCAGTATTCACTTGTTGATGTGTCAGCAGAGCATGTTTAACAAGATTTTGATACATTTCAGATCGTTGTGTAGAAATTAACAACTACAATACTACTGCCAACTGGACATCACCTGTGAATGCATCATCTTCTGTTTTAGAGTTTTGGCAGTAAGTCACAAATCAGAGATAATTTGTTAACAATCCTCAATATTGTTTTGAAATTTATGTAAATTCAGATATGTATATTACATGCATTACATGGCTGTTGGCATTAATGGTAATTAATGGTAATTTATCATGTAGTTTGGAGGGCTTCACATTCACTATATTAAGTAGACCTAATTAGTACAAGGGTAGATCCATTTTTTTGCCTTCAGAACTCCCTTAATTCTTTATACCATAGATTGAACAAGGTGCTGGAAACATTTCTCAGAAATTTGCACCACATCCCAAAGGTGCTGTATAGAATTGAGATCTGGGTACTGTGGAGGCCAGAGGGGTACTCAATGTCATATTCAAGAAACTATTTTAAGGTAATTAGAGCTTTGTGACATGGTGCATTATCCTGCTAGAAGCAGCCATCAGAAAACGGGCACATTGCGATCATAAAGGGATGGACATGATTAGCAACAAAAGTCAGACAGGCTGCAGTATTTGAACATCGCACAATTCATGTTGTTTACGTCAGTTCATGTTGTTTACCATCTGAATGTGTGAGCAAAAATCAAAGCTCATCAAATCAGGCAAAACTTTTCTAGTCTTCAGTTGACCGACTCTGGTGAACTTACTGGAACTATAGCCTCAGTTTCCTGTTTGTAGGTGTTTGGAGTGGCACCCAGTATGGTCTTCTGCTGCTCTCCATCTGCTTTCATGTTTGATGTATTTTGCATTCAGATATGGTCTTCTGCACACCTTGGTTATAACAACTAGTAATTAGGGTTACCAATTAGCGGTATTGGGGTATTGGCCTTGTTGATGACCTCTGGCATCAGCAAGCTAATGGTTTTCTTTGACCATTAGCTATAAACTGTGGATGGTGGCATAATCCCAGTAGATTAGCGGTTTCTAAAATACTCGAGCTACAACTGGCTTATCTGTAATCATGTTCAGAGTCATGTAATTCGCACTTCTTTCTCTTGTTGATGATCACTTTAAAGTTCAGCAGGTTGTTTTGACCACATCTAAGTGCATGAATGCACCGACTTGCTGCTATCCTGCTGGCTGATTAGATATTTACATTAATACAGTTGTACCTAATAAAGTGGCCAATGAGAGTAAGTGTCATTAATTATTGTTTTTCTCTGGCTTTAATTGCTATGATAAGAGACTATGATAACAGATCTTTTTTGCAAAACACTTATTTGCTACTATTTGATGAGTACTATAATAAGTATCATTTGATACTCATTATAGTATTCTGTGTATACTGACATATACTTTAGAAAGAAATCAGAAATCAGAGATTATAACACCAGTATAGTTTTTAAAGAATTTTACTTGACTTTTTAAAATGAGAAGTACAAATCTAGAGGAAATTATAGGTTAGGAGTAGTATGAAATGTCATGTGTCTGTTAAGCAGGGTTAAACTGTTATGACACATTTAGAATGTGTAGAACACCAAAACTAAATTAAAAATCTTACAGAAATATCCCACATTCTGATAAATGTTTAGTGTGAAGATGCTTTAGATACAAGTAGTAGGGTCTGTTACTTCTTTTGACATTTTGCTGTCAGTGTGTAGAGATCTACAAACTGTTAAACTGATGTCTCAGTCACTTTTTTGATGTTGCTCTGTTAGGGTGGAGCGTAGTTGCCCCTGGCATTAAACACTTAATTTGGCCATAATAACTGAAAACACCCATGTACTGAAGGTGTGAAGGGCTTTTAATTGCATGTTGAAGCTTGTGTCATTCTAAATAGTTTCATGAGCTTTAACTTCAACAGACCTTTCATGCCGAACCCAGTGACTTGTCAATCTATATGTAAGTACTTAAGTAGTCCACTGTGTAAGTATGCTGACATCAGTTTTCTAGCCACACTCACTGAATCTTCATTTTTAAAGTCTTTGTGAATTAACTAGATTCAAAATTTTACAAAAAAGTAGGTTTTACCCGACTACATACATTGGTTTAAAAGACCTTTCCATACACTGATAGTACGTCTTCTTTCAGGCGTCGGGTGTTGAATATATCCAGCGGCATAGAGAACTTGGGAACCATACAGTGGGACCTTTCTCTGTGCCATCTTCTAGCCTGGGTCATCTGCTACTTTTGTGTTTGGAAGGGAGTAAGATCCACGGGAAAGGTAACACTAAAAGGAAAAATGTTGAGTCGCATTTTATACCCTCAGCAGTTTTCAGCAGTTGTCACTGGCTTTTAGGTTCTTCAGGGAATCATTCAGATTCATTTCATGTTGCACAGTGTATTTGTAGCTGTTGCCAATTTTATTGTGAAAATCTAATTTTCATTTATTTGGAGTTTTCTAGAGATAGACAGATGTTTTGCATACTTTCTAATCTGGATTTGTAAACTTTTAGGCACACCTGTTTCCTCAATTTCCCTTCACGACCTTTGTATATCCGTTAGTTGTCTAAGCATGAAATTACATCACCTACTGACATAAAATGCGATTAAGTTGTTGTGTAGTGAGGTGAGATGATCAGTGGCTGCTGTTATAAAAATCCCAAATTGTTTCGGTACTGAGCTCAAATTACTTACTTGCTACTACTTGTTCTCAGAGTGATTAAGGTGTGGTGTGAAAAAAAATGAAATGATCAGAGCTCCCAGGCGTCCACTGCTTTTTTTCCCCCTTCAGGCTGCCGCCATGGCAGTCATTCAGTCTCACATTTGCACATGCCTGGCTTTCATACAGTGTATTCGAACCACACCACAACACATAACAGCCGAAGTTGGCACAAAAGAGGGTTATGAAAGCAAGTTTTGCAACTGTTATGGAATATACAGCATCCTTTTAATAAACAAAGGAAAATATAGCAATATTATATTCTTGTACTTCTTTATGTTATTTCTTGGTCCAATGTGTCGCACATGATTTAAATTCTGGTCATGGAAGTCGCAGTTAAATAAGAATGGTATTATGCACTTGGTGTTACCTCCAAAGACCAAATGCAAATATTCACACAACTGTGAATATTGTTCACAGTTGTGTGACTTGTTGAATAATATCTTGATGCTGACATTAACAGCATGGCCTCATCATAGCGTGTGGTCATAAACAAGTAATCCTTAATTTAAAACCTAATTTATTTTTTATATATATACAGGCAACATATTTCACAGCCACGTTCCCCTTTGTCCTGTTAATCATGCTGTTTGTCAGAGGAATGACCCTTCCTGGAGCCTTCCATGGTATCAAGTACTACTTGTATCCCAATCCTGAACGGCTCGCTGACCCACTGGTATGATTCAGCCTCATTTCTTAATCGTGTCAGACATTTCTGCAGCGGTGTTTATGAACTAATAACTTGGTTTACAGGTCTGGATGGATGCTGGAACACAAATATTTTATTCTTATGCCATATGTTTGGGATGCCTAACTACACTTGGGAGCTACAACAAGTACAACAATAACTGTTACAGGTGAGCTCCTCACGAAGATGTGACAAACATTTTAGTTTGTATGTCAGTGGCTGTCTCCAAATACTTTGCCACTAAATGTGTTTACAGCAGCTTTCTTACTTTCTGAAAGGCTTTAGCACTGGTCTAAGTAAATAACACATCAAGAAAACACATACTTGAAAATGATTTTGATTACAGCCCTTGTAACATGTGCATCCATTACCCCTTCTATTTTTATTAACCTTTAAGCACAGGTAGACATTCAGTCACCATACAAAGCACTTTTCTATCTTACTAACCTCTTAAAGCACTTTAGACTACAGATCACATTTTAATCACACATTCATGTAGTGCTTTATTCCATGCACTTTATTATTTATGTATTCTATGGGCAGACTCCAGTAAAACCATACTGGATTACTGGCGACCGCAGTCCTTGTTTTTTGCTCTCAAGGAGATCCCTGAGAATCTGTAGCAGCTGTAGAACTGGTTTATAAACATCTGCACTGAACTCACTAAGGCTGCAAAGAAAAGCAATCTGTGCTGAGAAGCACCTTGTTAACTGAATTAGCACCTCAAGCACTACCGCAAACAGAATATTAACCAGTGGGTAACAATGAAAGTGTTTCCCACAGCCCATTATCTTTTTGTTGTCTTAAAAAAAATAGTGACATTATGCTTTCTTTCTGATTTGCAGAGACTCCTTTTATCTTTGTTTATTGAACAGCGCGACCAGCTTCATGTCAGGCTTTGCCATTTTCTCAGTTCTGGGTTACATGTCGCAAAAGCAGGGTGTCGACATTGCTACAGTCGCTGAGTCAGGTACGGATGTCAGTCTGAAAAGTATTTGAGTCTGGCTTCTTTTTTTTTTTTCCCTCATCCATTATGCAAAAAATAAAGACAGATCAACATGAAAGCTTGTGATTTAGTTTCAAAGTTGATCCAAGTACAACTCTGGATACAAGAATTTTTAAAAGAGCTTCTTTAACACTGCAAGCAGATTAGTTCTTTCACACAACACATGCATCAAATTGAAAAAAGAGGAAAATGTCATCTAGATGTTCTCAAGATAATATCATGAAATCAGCTGGATCCAGCAGCTCAGTTCATGGAAGCAGTTTTCAGCCTTGGTCGAGGTGTATGAGCCCGAACTGCTCTTATTTTTCATTTTTATAGTTAGGATTTTTAGACTTAAAGTTTAAAATTATCCACAAGCATACAGGATCAGCTCTGGCACTACTGACTTTGACACTATAAGGCATGATGCTGGGGAATTTTCACAAGCATGGAATGATTGTCCCTTATTTCCCAAAACTTGGAGCAGCTTGTGCTTGTAATGCTGAAACGTCTGTACTCAATGCTGTGTAGTGTGTGCTCAACTACTGCCAACCAAAATTGAGTAAGAATGCCACCCAGGGTTTCTGTAGTCAATAACAACCCCAACACATGAATGCAGCACACATTTTATTATCTGGTCTGTCAGTCAATATCATAGAGCAATATTTGTATTTTTGGCCATCAGGCTGTTCTATTTAGCAGTAACAATAATTAGTTATTGTTAATATTTCTTCCCTCACACCCAACTGGTCACAGCAGATAGCCGCCCCTCCCCTGAGTCTGCTTCTGCCGAAAGTTTCTTATCATAAAAAGGACGTTTTTCCTTCCCACTGTTGCCAAAGCGCTTGCTCATAGAGGGTCAAATGATCGTTGTAGTTTTTTTCCTTTTTTCTCTGTATTATTGTTGAGTCTTTACTTTAAAATATTAAGTGCCTTAAGGACACTGTTGGAAACATAAACCTAATGCATCTATCTTTCCCGGCTGTTGTTTTGAACTACTATGTACAAAAAAACACTACTATTATGGAAAATGTTGTTTTCCATTAACTACAACCTGCTTTCTGGAGGCATATTGCATCCCTCAAGGGACTATGCATGCCTTTTCTATCTACATAAAGTACACCGTCTTTCAAGGTTTTACATTTCAGTAAATTTAAAAAAGGCAGAAGCAGTGTATGAAAAACTAAGTGGACTGAATGTTTTATTAGCTTGTGGAACCATCTTTAGCAGGAATAACTGAAGCAGTTGTTTTCTGCATTACTTTATCGGTTTCTCGCATCATTCTGGAGGAATCGTAGCGCTCCCTGCTTCTTAAAACATAGCTTCTCTTCACTGAGGTTTACGGACATTCATTTATTCGCAGCTCTCTTAAGGTAGCCCCACAGCATTTCTGACTTCTTAATTTCAGCTTGAATTTAAGCCTATTTAAATGTATATAAGAAATCAGCACCTTACTGGTAATTCATTTTCTATTCCTACTGTTTAACATGTTTCAGATTTATTTGATCCAATCTGCATTTCCTTAACAATTGTATAACTCTGCAATGATCATAAAGTTGTCATTTAGAGACACTTTGGCATCTGTTTCACTTTGTAGGTCCAGGCCTTGTTTTCATAGTCTACCCACAAGCTGTGACCCTGCTGCCTTGGCCTCAGGTCTGGTCTGTGTGCTTCTTTGCCATGATCATCTTGTTAGGAATAGATGGTCAGGTGAGTTGCAGTTTTTTTTATATCTCCTAAGAAAATGTAATGCAGTATTGTTATTTTTTTTCTTCTGGTTAACTTACCTCGACACTAACCTGTCTTTGTGTAATTCTCAAGTTTGCAGGTCTTGAAAGCATCATGACCTCTTTGACAGATGTCTTCCCCTCCCATTTAAGGAAAGGATATCACAGAGAGCTTTATCTGATGCTGATCTGTGCGCTTTGCTATCTGTTTGGCCTGTTATTGGTGTCACAGGTGAGATGTTTAAAAACAACATAATTATTATAACTTTCATGCCTGAAATTCATTTCATAAAAGTTGGAACAGTGGCAATGCGAGACCGGAAAAATGTAGTGCTACAAAAAAATGATGGTTGTGTAAATCTGAATATTTAATGGCACCTGCTTTTATATGGATCTTGTTCAGTGTTTTTGTAAATGCCCCAGGCTTGGTGGGCTTGGTATCATGGGTATAACAAAATGGAAATCAAAACAAGGGAAGCACAAAAATCACATGTCTGCATGTGCTCAGGGGAGTCTGGGTGTCCTGCGAGGACACTTCAGGTGTATGTGGTACTGGG